>NC_057810.1:723273683-723322358 GCF_018294505.1 Triticum aestivum
TACTACCGGGTGTAGTTACATCCATTTCTCATATACTACCATGTGGTAGTATATACTCTACTTTATTACTTTTAGTATGCTCATATACTATATTTAAGATACTCCAAAGCGAATTATGTGAAAAAATTGCATGTGAGCCCATGTTTTTATAATATTTGTGAAATACGTACATATTTATACGTAAAAAGGAGTATGCTCAAAATATACTACATACTACATAAAAAATAGTATATATACTACCTAAACATTCTTACATACTACATACTACGCGTACATATCCTCCGATATGATAGATACTACCTAGAACGTATGAAACAAAAGTAGGAGTAACTACACCCGGTAGTAGGAAAAATTTGTCATATATATATATATATATATAGAAACTCTATTAATAACCCAGGATGAAGAATAAGTAATTCTTCACCCTGGTCGAGCGACCCAGCCAGTCGACACCATCGCACCCGCTTTTGACCCGCACCACTCTCCTACCCACCTAAAAAAATTTACCAACGTTTCTGCCCACGTCCCCACATTTTTTGGGTCGATTCGATTTGTGAGCGGAAAGCTGTGAGCAGTTCTGGACGCGAGCGGCGGCAGATTTCGGCGACGAGCGGGTGGCGGCATATTTCGGGTGGAGGCTGCTGCTTGCGGTGCTGGGGTGACCCCGTGGACCGGTGGCAACGTGGAGGTGAGCAGCGATGCGGAGGATCCGCTGCGGGTGGCGGCCTCGTCGGCCGGCGACATTTCGGTGGCTGCCAGCAGGAGAATAAGCACCTTGCTCTCCTCTGCGACCTCATCATCAATTGGAATCGAGAAGGTCACATCCTGTTGCTTACTCTCCATCAGAAGCCGCCAGAATCGATCGCCACCAGTCGCCCCAACTTCCAGATCCCGCCCATCAGCGCCTCAAAAGGTCAGTATTTTTTTTCTATTTGTGCATGAATTCTCGTGAAATAGTAGCAGTCTCGATTGTGCAGAAGCACCAAGTGCGTCAAATTTTCTGTTCCTTGCATTTAACTGTTTGACCCAATTTTTGATATGGTGTATCAGAAATTCAGAATAGAATAAGTTATGATGATTGTAGGAGTGATCTGCGGCTCTGAAATTATGTGATTTAGGTAGATTTCGATACAAAAGCTCTTCTTGGGTAAATCAATTAGCCAACAAATCTGAAAGAAATTTAAAGGATGCTAATTAGAGTCTGATTTGCGTCATACTAGTATATTCTGAAGAGCAACTTGCTGCTTGTTACTGCAAATGGCAAGAAGAGTACGCATTCAATGCTTTTACTATTGGAGTAGATTACAGCTTTAATATGTAGTTAGTTCATTTTTTGGGCGGTTCAAGCGAATCATTGTTTTTGAATTCACAGTGTCTATTTGATTTTCATGGGGTTGAAAGGGTCTGTCTAAAGTATTAACCTAATATAACAAAACTCTAAGGCATAATCAAGTTTGTTATTGAGTCCATGGAATCCAATTTCTACAATAATTCAACACATATTCTTGGAAAACAGTTTGTGTTCTTTAATCCAATTTGTACATTGCCCACTAGTGATTTTAGTGCCATAAAAGGAGCTGATAAGTTGCATATTTTCAGTGATGTTTCAGTTTATGCTGTAGCCCGATGTGGCATGAGATGAACTCAAACCTAATTTATTTCTACTGAATCTGACGAGCTTTTTACACTTGTGTTACTGTTTCCATCTGGGGATGAAAAAATTCTATCGTCAGATTTCAGCTGACAAGGTAAATATTGCCAGTCCCTCATCGCCGCGCTGGTGCTGCTGCCTCCATTCCTGGTTCCTCTTTGTCGTGCAAGGCAACAAAGGAGAGTCACCATGAATGCGAGGCTCGCCACCCCCGTGTTCACGACTGCTCCTGAGTCCTGACGAGGCAGAGGTCGTTGCTGGCAATCATTCAGCGAGCATGCTGTAATAAAATGATTTTTACAAACAAAACTATAAAAAATGAATCTGAGAAATGTTCCGAGATCGCCGTACTGTGTTTCAAAAACAAATGTAGTTGATCCAAGTCAGCGAGCATGCTGTGATGAAATGTAAAAACAAATATGGTTAAACAAATCTGCCGAGATCGCCGCACACCAAGTATTTTAAATGTGCTCACCATTGGGGTATGATCATTGTTCCTTTTAGATGTCTATAGTACAATTTACATCAACGCTTCTAGCCAATTTTATGTTGGATGGTTAGGATGCGAAGTTAATTTAATATCTGATACCACTTTGAAAGTTCATGTGGTAAAAAATGGAATGATTTACAAGGCTACTGAAATAATCCTTTGCTTACTGGTCACAACCACAAGAAAAGCAGCAGCTGCTCATGAACATGAATTAATAAGTAAAACATATGAAGAAGATGATTCTCATTGTTATGTGTCCCCCTTGGTTATACACACTTTTTTTCTTCTAAATTCTTCCCTCCTCCTTCCTTTTTCCTGTATATAATTTTGGGATACGTCTGGTAGAATATTTTGTGTAATCATAGGTACAAAGAGCCAATTACTCGCCATTAAGAGAAGAAATGCATAGCTCCGACTTTATTTGTAAAACGGGGTGAAAGCCTATTTCGAGAGAAATGCATAGCTCTGCTTGCCACTGTGTCTGGCAATTATGGAAATCCATAAGAAACTACTCCCTCTGTCCCATAATATAAGAGCGTCACGCTCTTATATTATGAGACAGAGGGAGTAGATGTCATTTGCTATTCTGCATCAGGTTTGGCAACAGATAGAGTGGTACTACAAACTGGTGCTGAGACACGGAAGCAAGCTCTTTTGGGTGAAGTGAAGCTCACCCTTCCTTTCCTAACAATCAGCAGAAAAATTCAGGATTGGTGCAAAGAAAGGTAAACCTGAAGGCTTCAGTTCTATTAATAGGATGATATGTTGCTGCCAGCCCATGGATATGAATGTTTTAATTGCTGCAGAGATTGTAGGACACATGAAATTGATGGGCAATCTGTGGCCACCCGCAAATTAAGTTGCTTGAAGACCAAGTTTAAACCTGTACGATGTTAGTGAAGTTGCGCCTCCATGTCTCTTCACTTCCTGATGTAATTAGTCTGGTAGTATTCAGTTCTGTAATAACGATTTATGATATATTTTTTATGCTGCTGGTTACCGATTTGCCAAGTGATATTCGATGTTCTCCAAACGAATTTTAGTAGTATCATACGGATGCTTTTTATTACTTGAGATATTTACTGGAAACATCAGTTACTTTCTGTATGGAATCTATTTATCATATGGCTCAGTTGTGGTTTTAGGATTTAAGGCCACCAGGCAGAGTTCTTGTATTGGCTCTCAGTTTCTGTACATTAATGCCTTTCACGGGGCTGATTTTCCCCTTTTAGATTGGTTATTATCATAATCTGTACGTTGCCTAATATAGCTTTTTCTTAAGTCATGGTTGTACAAATGCCTCATGTACGCTATGACGTCAAAAAAATGCCTCACACTACATTGGTCATCACTTCTTTAAGCCTGTTCTGAAATTTTCTTATGCCAAAAGTGCCTTGTGTGCAAAATGAATTAATGGACCATTATCGCTACCAAAATTACCTTGTACAAAACGATTAGTGGATCAGGTGCAGAACGACTATTAAAAGACTAGTGAAAATACCTAATGTACATTATAGGAATGCAACTTTATCCTATATGAAAGAAGTCAGGAACGCCTTCCCATTCGTTGCCGTAAGATTACATCAGCATCGTTCGTTTTTATATTGTGATCTCGTTGGACGATACACAAGAGGACGTAACATTCATTCTGTAAGATTACCTCGTAACTCACAGGCATGCATTCTGTAAGATTACCAAGATCCTTTTTGTACGGCGGCGGTACAACTTTCCTTCCATGCCATTGTAATCTTACCTCAAGTCTTTTATTTCTTATGTTTTGAAGTTTCTGAGCGTGGGATTGGACTGGGGTGAGGAATAAGAATTCCTCACCCAGGGTGACGAATAGCGCGACCATATATATATATATATATATATATATATATATATATATATATATATATATATATATATATATATATATATATATATATATCAACATATACAATACCAAATATATATACCATGAATCTACATTTCGTAATGAATCTAATAATATTAATTTGACATTGTGAATGTTGATACTGTTTTCTATAAGTTTTGTCAAATTAGAGATACTTTGACTTTGAACAAAACTTCTATGCATACTAAAAAGGACTGGAGTGAGTACTAAACCAAGATGGAGTCTGATAAGAGCTACAGCGAAATAAATATCTCCACCCAAAAGCTTTGTGACAAGTAACTTTAATATCATCAGATTTTCATGTTTGGGAATCATTGATGGGTTTTCGTTTTCCAAGTAGGGGTGGCTTTTCTAGTTGGCATGTATCTATTTCTCCATTATGGGAAGACACTTGGTTGGGTGACTCCCCCTCTTTGTCAGGAATAACCCCTATCGGACAATGTTGTCCAGAGAAACCATGTGTTGTTAGCCAAGTCTATGTTTAGTCGGTTTGGATGGTAGTCCAGCAATAGTATTGATGTTGCATAGGTGTACTATGTAAATTTCTATTGCTGTTGCCGAAGCCTCGATATTTTACATTTTTTCTTCTTCTTGTACCACTTGATATATACAATTAAAGATGATTGTATGCATCAATCTGTGCAGAGGCCAAGGATTATTTTCTTTGTCAAAAATGAATAGTTCCAAACTATAGAAGAGCTCAATATAAAGCACACTTTCCCAGTTCAAATGAGCACAATAGAGCCGACATGCAATCAATTAGTTGACGCATGTGGTTTCATTATTTGCAGGAGGCAGGACAGGTTGGAATTCCTCTACGAGTCAGGGTTGGGTGTCGGTAATGGGAGCTCGGATGGATTCCAAGCACTGCATCAACCTGACCCGGCGGCAGCTGTCGCCTCCTCTTCTGCTCCAACGATTGCTGGATCTTGCAAGGTATCTCGGCTGTTCCTTATCTCCCTGGTGAATCTTGTCCATTGTCTTCGTGGATTTGCACGTATACCTACACAATTGTCAAATAAATATCAGTGTTGCTTATGTAATTGTATTTTTTTTTCTTTACTTTTGAAAATAGAGCTACTTGTTTGGTGGTTTCATATTGAATTGTACTATAGAAATGAGCACAAACAGAAATGTGGGAAACTAGATTTAATGGGCCATGTTGGTTGGGGGTCTGTATGGTTGATTGACTCCTAAATGAAGTCCAACACAAAATAAAACTCCTAATTAGAGTGGGATTGTGGGACACTTGATTTCATGGTTGATTGCATGCAGGGATTGCACGCTTCATGTCATTCTTACTAAGACAAAGGTTGCTACATGCAAATTAAGCTCTATGATTGATGTTGTTTAAAGAGAAGCCACCAGTGGTAGTTGTTGCACGTTTCATTCAGTGGGCATACTGACAACCAAGGGGGAGAAAGACATGCACATACAAGCGAGATGATGAAATAAATCATTTAGAATGCTGTGTTATTTTATTTTATTTTCAAGCATGACAGTATGCGTTAATCTGTTTTTGAACGAAAAAAAATCAAGGGTGTTAATTGAACACTTTTGAAGTGATGGAATTAACAAAATTTTGCAAGTTCCACAAATTTTTTCCTCCATTATTCATTCTAGGTATTTCTCTTTGTATCTTTTACTGAAACTAAGGTAGACATGCATGACCGCAATAAAATTATTTTTACACTATCAGATGGCAAAGCCCGTATAATAAATAGGAGACCTCCTCTGTTCCAGACATCCCTAAGTAGTACAACAACTATACCTTGGGCAAGCTGCGAAACCCACCACACCGGCGAGGCGCACGCAGCCGACCGAGCTCCAAAAATGGCAGCCACGACAGCGACACCACAGGTGCACATCGAGTCCATACAGACGGTCTTGCCGACTCGCGCCGTTGAGCCAGACAGGACGCGCCGCCGCTCCCGGAGACCGCGCTGCAGCGGCGCCTCCGCGTGGTGCTGTACTACAGCGCCGATGGTCACGCGCCGTGGGAGGAAGGTATATGGGTAAGGGAGTCGCTGGGCGAGGCGCTGTGCTTCTTCCCGGAGCTGGCGGGCAGGCTCCGGCGCCGGGCCGACGGGGACGGGTCGTGGGAGGTGAAGCTGAACGACGCAGGGGTGAGGTTGCAGCAGGCGACGGTGGAGATGAGCATGGAGGATTTCCTGGCAGACAAGGACCGGGCGCGGAAGGAAGCCGCGCTGGCGCCGTGGGTGGACGTGAGCGCCGAGGATCCTGATATGTGCTCGCTCCTCTTCATGCAGGTATTTGCACGCGCATTGGGATACTTGTGAAGTTTCAGTTTTTTCTTCTTCTTGAATTTGGTCAGTTTCTCAACTTTTAGATCAACGTCTAACCATTATATCATTTTCATATACTCCCTTCTTTCTATATTAAATTTTCGCTAAACGGATATATCTAGTACTGAAATACGTCATGATTTATGAAAATATAGAGACTAACAACTTGCTAAATTTGCACACTTTATTTGGATGTCCGAAAACTCTAATAGGGAGAATTAGGTAAAAGATTACGATGAAATGTAGTGCCCAAATGATTTTGGCTAATTATTGCGAAAATAGAGGGTTATCTGTCAGTCACATTTAAGTGGATGCCGACGGATCCCACCGTACATCCGTGGCGTCCATTATAAATCTGGTGGCCCATGTAGGAATTTTTGGATTTTCACTAGGAAACCATTTTTATTAGATACTTTGCCTTTAATTAAAGTCACATAAAGTGGTTTGATACAATTCAAGAGAAGTTGCCTTAGCGAACCAACCTGTGGTTGGATGGTTAGAGGGACCGTGGTATACCCAGCCCACCAGGGTTCAAATGCTGGTGCTCGCATTTATTCCGGCGATGCGCATTCAGTGGGAGGAGACGTTCCCGTCGACGACGAGGCGCCTACGGTGACTTTGTAAATCTCAAGATAATATGCCGGCTCAGTATTTCGGAGGTGCTCATAGGGGTAGGGTGTGCGTGTGTGCGTTTGTATGGGTGAGTGTACGCGCGTGTATATGAGCGCTTGTGTCTGTACTGACGTTCACAAAAAAAAGAAAAGCTGCCTTAAAAAGCTATACATGTGTAATATCTGAACTCTAACACACGCCTCACTCACACTACAGCCACCCACAGACTGAGCTTCTATGACTTAACTACACCTGCCTTTGAATGTATGACATATGGGCCCACATGTCATACACCCAAAGGCAGATGCAGTAAGTCATTGAAGTTGCTCCCCTGTAAAGACATCTGGTGCGTAAGTTAGGCCTACGAAATTTCGGTGTGAATTTTGGGGACATGGGTCCACGTACGCCTATTTGAACAAAAACATAAAAATAACAAGAAGATTGATTCTATTTTGTGACAAACATAGTGTAGCATAATACGCAAATTGCGCTACGGATGGAATTGATTCAGTACACTACATGGTTGAGTGGACATGTTCATGAGTGACAATGGCTTTATACTCCACTCTTCTAGTAATAACGTACGTAGTGCGTAATATTTATTTATTTTATTTTGCGAAAATTATATTTGTAGTGATATTATATACGATTACTTCTGTTTAGCCAAAAAAAAAAGTGCATGAATTCTGATGCCCTGTCCACTACAGCTGAATCGGTTCCAGGACGGGGGATACGCCATGGGAGTGAGCTGCACGGTGCTGCTGTCTGACCCGTTGTCGCTGGCGAGGTTCCTCCTCACGTGGGCGCGCACGCACACGGAGATGAAGGGGCAAAACAAGGTCGTCCTCAGGCCGATGATGCAGTACATGGCATACTTCGAGCGGCCGGAGATCTGCTGCAAGCGCATCAGGTCCTTCCCCATCGACTCTGTCGCCGCCGACGGTGCCCACGCCCAGACCGTGCTCTTCAGGATCGCCGCCGGCTCCGCGACCGGCGACTTCCGCACGCTCGCTGCGGCCTGTATCGACCAGGCGAGCAAGGAGCTCGAGGTGGACAGAGTGTCGCGGTTCACGCTCGTCGTCGCCCCCCGAGACTCCACCTGCGGAGCGACAACCGTCGAGACATCGGTCATGGCGGATGGCCTGAAGAAGGGTGGCGCCGGCCATGCGCTGGAAGCCGTGGAGTGGAGCGAGCTGAGGCTGGACGAGCTGACTCTCAGGGACGTCAAGCCCGTGCATGTGTCGTACGGAATTGTGGCGGGCGGAGACGAAGGGCTCGTCGTCGTCATGCCTGATGGTGATGGTTTCCTCGTCACGGCAACTATTCCGAAGTAGGCGCTGGCTAGGAGTAGGAGGTGATGGTTTCCCTGTCTCGTCAAGGCACCAAAGTTTGGAAGTCGTCATGGATTCATGGTTAGTTGTTTCCTTGTTTTTGTTTATTGATTGATAGATGTGTATGTTACCTTGATTAAAGGATTTGAGTGGTGCTGTGCGACTTGCTAAACAAATCTAAAAAACGAGATAAATGGTGAACGTGAGCGTTGGATGGACGGCGGTAATCCACGTCCTCGCTTTCACTTGGTGAACCTGCAGCGCGGCATTTTTGGCCGCCAATATGCTTCCCCGTTTCGTTCCATGGTCCAATGCTCGTCATCAAAACTAAAACGCTCAATCACGCGCGACGGGCAGTTCATCACGAAAAGGATATATGGACCCCTCCCCTCCCCTCCCGTCCAAGAGGAAAAACGAGAGATGAGTCCAACTGAATCCCATTCTTCGCTAGATTTTGTTAGTCCTAGCTAATCTCATGCATATAGCGTAGAGTTTTCTTTCTGTTTAAAATAATGCGTGTGCATGGGTCGGATGTGACCTGCGCATGCACGCACGTAGTGGGGAGGACTGCACTCGCACGCATCTCTCCTTAGCGCGTTTTCCTCCCGGTCTGTTGGCTTTGCTTGTGATCCAGTCGCTGGATGGAGCGACAGATACGGATCAAGGCAGCTGGGGCCGGGAGGTGGTTAGCTTCACTTTGTAGTCGACAGAAGGATAAGCAATACAGAAAACAGAAAACGATGCGCAGTGTTGGCAGCACAAACCTCACGAATTCATCCCCTCTCGTCTACCTCTCTCTCTCTCTGTGACTCGTTCGATCGGCAACAACAGATTTCCCTTGCTCTTCATCCCGTTGCAAGGGGAGGATGAAGTAGATCTTTCAGATGAGCTGAAGGATTTGGGTATGAACTAATTATTGTATGCAGTGGCGAAACTTGCTAAAAAATCAATCTAAGCTTGCCCAAATTTTTTTCCCTTCACAACTTGATCCAAGGCTGGGGGCCAATGCCCCCCTCCCCTGGTAGTGCACGATCTTCCGCATGAACGAGGGGTTTCGTGAGAAGAGCGTTGATGAAGCAGGGCTAACGATCTTCTACCCAGACGGCGATGCTATTGCAGCATTCGTCCCGAGGTTCAACAAACTCACTGTCGATGGCCAGGCCGATGCTTCGGCAACGATCTTCATTCTGCACTCGCTCTCTGCTCGTTCGTACAACCGCAACCGTGCTCCTCTCTGATCGTTGTTGGTGTGCACAAGCATGGCTCCCGCTGTTGGAAATATGCCCTAGAGGCAATAACAAATAAGTTATTATTATATTTCCTCGTTCATGATAATAGTTTATTATCCATGCTATAATTGTATTGATAGGAAACTCAGATACATGTGTGGATACATAGACAACACCATGTCCCTAGTAAGCCTCTAGTTGACTAGCTCGTTGATCAATAGATGGTTACGGTTTCCTGACCATGGACATTGGATGTCGTTGATAACGGGATCACATCATTAGGAGAATGATGTGATGGACAAGACCCAATCCTAAGCCTAGCACAAAGATCGTAGTTCGTATGCTAAAGCTTTTCTAATGTCAAGTATCATTTCCTTAGACCATGAGATTGTGCAACTCCCGGATACCGTAGGAATGCTTTGGGTGTACCAAACGTCACAACATAACTGGGTGACTATAAAGGTGCACTACAGGTATCTCCGAAAGTGTCTGTTGGGTTGGCACGAATCAAGACTGGGATTTGTCACTCCGTGTAAACGGAGAGGTATCTCTGGGCCCACTCGGTAGGACATCATCATAATGTGCACAATGTGACCAAGGGGTTGATCACGGGATGATGAGTTACGGAACGAGTAAAGAGACTTGCCGGTAACGAGATTGAACAAGGTATCGGCGTACGACGATCGAATCTCGGGCAAGTACAATACCGCTAGACAAAGGGAATTGTATACGGGATTGATTGAGTCCTTGACATCGTGGTTCATCCGATGAGATCATCGTGGAACATGTGGGAGCCAACATGGGTATCCAGATCCCGCTGTTGGTTATTGACCGGAGAACGTCTCGATCATGTCTGCATGGTTCCCGAACCCGTAGGGTCTACACACTTAAGGTTCGATGACGCTAGGGTTATAAAGGAAGTATGTATGTGGTTACCGAATGTTGTTCGGAGTCCCGGATGAGATCCTGGACGTCACAAGGAGTTCCGGAATTCTTCGGAGGTAAAGATTTATATATGGAAAGTTGTTGTTCGGGTTCCGGAAAAAGTTTGGGTTTTTTCGGTATTGTACCGGGAAGCTTCCAGAAGGTTCCGGAGGATTCCGGAGGGGTCCGGAGGTCCGGAAATTGTTCCACCACGTCCAATACAGTAGCATGGGCTGTAGGGGGGCGCCCTAGCCTCAATGGGCCAGGGGCACCAGCCCCCCCCCCAAGGCCCATGCGCATGGGAAGGGGAAAACCCTAAAGGGGAGGCCTCCACTTGACTTGGGAGGCACTCCTGCCCCCTTGGCCGCCGCCCCCCCCCCTAGATGGGATCTAGGGCTGGCCGCACCCCTTGGGGTGGGAAACCCTAAAGGGGGCGCAGCCCCCTTCCCCCCTATATATACTTGAGGTTTTGGGGCTGCCATACATATGAGTTCTCTCCCTCTATTGGTGCAGCCCTGCCTCTCCTCCTCCTTCTCTCCCGTGGTGCTTGGCGAAGCCCTGCTGGATTGCCACGCTCCTCCACCACCACCACGCCGTTGTGCTGCTGCTGGATGGAGTCTTCCTCAACCTCTCCCTCTCTCCTTGCTGGATCAAGGTGTGGGAGACGTCACCGGGCTATACGTGTGTTGAACGCGGAGGTGCCGTCCGTTCGGCACTAGGATCTCCGGTGATTTGGATCACGACGAGTACGACTCCTTCAACCCCGTTCTCATGGACGCTTCCGCTTAACGATCTACAAGGGTATGTAGATGCACTCTCCTTCCCCTCGTTGCTGGTTTCTCCATAGATAGATCTTGGTGACACGTAGGAAAATTTTGAATTTCTGCTACGTTCCCCAACAGTGGCATCATGAGCTAGGTCTATTGCGTAGATTCTTTGCACGAGTAGAACACAAAGTAGTTGTGGGCGTTGATTTTGTTCAATATGCTTACCGTTACTAGTCCAATCTTGTTTCGACGGTATTGTGGGATGAAGCGGCCCGGACCGACCTTACACGTACTCTTACGTGAGACAGGTTCCACCGACTGACATGCACTTGGTGCATAAGGTGGCTAGCGGGTGCCAGTCTCTCCCACTTTAGTCAGAACGGATTCGATGAAAAGGGTCCTTATGAAGGGTAAATAGCAATTGTCATATCACGTTGTGGTTTTGCGTAGGTAAGAAACGTTCTTGCTAGAAACCCATAGCAGCCACGTAAAACATGCAAACAACAATTAGAGGACGTCTAACTTGTTTTTGCAGGGTATGCTATGTGATGTGATATGGCCAAGAAGAATGTGATGAATGATATGTGATGTATGAGATTGATCATGTTCTTGTAATAGGATTCACGACTTGCATGTCGATGAGTATGACAACCGGCAGGAGCCATAGGAGTTGTCTTTATTTATTGTATGACCTACGTGTCATTAAACAACGCCATGTAATTACTTTACTTTATTGCTAACCGGTAGCCATAGTAGTAGAAGTAATAGTTGGCGAGACAACTTCATGAAGACACGATGATGGGGATCATGATGATGGAGATCATGGTGTCATGCCGGTGACGATGATGATCATGGAGCCCCGAAGATGGAGATCAATGGAGCTATATGATATTGGCCATATCATGTCACTACTATATAATTGCATATGATGTTTATTATGTTTATGCATCTTGTTTACTTAGAACGACGGTAGTAAATAAGATGATCCCTTACAACAATTTCAAGAAGTGTTCTCCCCTAACTGTGCACCGTTGCTAAAGTTCGTCGCTTCTAAGCACCACGTGATGATCGGGTGTGATGGATTCTTACGTTCACATACAACGGGTGTAAGACAGATTTACACATGCGAAACACTTAGGGTTAACTTGACGAGCCTAGCATGTACAGACATGGCCTCGGAACACAGAGACCGAAAGGTCGAGCATGAGTCGTATAGTAGATACGATCAACATGAAGATGTTCACCGATGATGACTAGTCCGTCTCACGTGATGATCGGACACGGCCTAATTGACTCGGATCATGTAATCACTTAGATGACCAGAGGGATGTCTATCTGAGTGGGAGTTCATAAGATGAACTTAATTATCTTGAACATAGTCAAAAGACCTTTTGCAAATTATGTCGTAAGCTCGCACTTTAGTTCCACTGTTTAGATATGTTCCTAGAGAAAATATAGTTGAAAGTTGAAAGTAGCGATTATGCGGACAGTAGAAAGCTTATGTCCTTAATGCACCGCTCAGTGTGCTGAACCCCAAACATCGTTTGTGGATGTTGCGAACATCGGACATACACGTCTTGATAACTACGCGATAGTTCAGTTAAACGGTTTAGAGTTGAGGCACGAAAGACGTTTTCGAAATGTCGCGGAACATATGAGATGTTTCGAGGGCTGAAATTAGGATTTCAGGCTCGTGCCCACGTCAAGAGGTATGAGACCTCCGACGATTTTCTTAGCCTACAAACTAAGGGAGAAAAGCTCAATCGTTGAGCTTGTGCTCAGATTATCTGAGTATAACAATCACTTGAATCGAGTGGGAGTTGATCTTCCAGATGAGATAGTGATGTTTCTCCAAAGTCATTGCCACCAAGCTGCTAGAGCTTCATGATGAACTATAACATATCAAGGATAGAGATGATGATCCTTGAGGTATTCGCGTTGTTTGACATCGCGAAAGTAAAAATCAAGAAGGAGCATCAATTGTTGACGGTTGGTGAAACCACTAGTTTCAAGAAGGGCAAGGGCAAGAAGGGACACTTCATGAAACGGCAAATCAGTTGCTGCTCCAGTGAAGAAACCCAAGGTTGAACCCAAACCCGAGACTAAGTGCTTCTGCAATAAGGGGAACAGCCACTGGAGCAGAATTACCCTAGATACTTGGTAGATAAGAAGGCTGGCAAGGTCGATAGAAGTATATTGGATATACATTAAGTTATTGTGTATTTTACTAGTACTCCTAGTAGCACCAGGGTATTAGATACCGGTTCGGTTGCTAAGTGTTAGTAACTCGAAATAAAAGGCTACGGAATAAACGGAGACTAGCTAAAGGAGAGCTGACGATATGTGTTGGAAGTGTTTCCAATTTTGATGTAATCAAACATCGCACGCTCCCTCTACCATCAAGATTAGTATTAAACCCGAATAATTATCATTTGGTGTTTGCGTTGAGCATAGACATGATTGGATTATGTCTATCGCAATACGGTTATTCATTTAAGGAGAATAATGGTTACTCTATTTATTTGAATAATACCTTCGATGGTCTTGTACCTAAAAGAATGGTTTATTGAATCTCGATTGTAGTGATACACATTTTCATGCCAAACGATATAAGATAGTAATGATAGTACCACGTACTTGTGGCACTGCCATGTAAGTCATATTGGTATAAAACGCATGAAGAAGCTCCATGTTGATGGATCTTTGGACTCACTCGTTTTTGAAAAGTTTGAGACATGCAAACAATGTCTATTGGTGCATACGCATGAAGAAACTCCATGCAGATGGATCGTTTGGACTCACTTGATTTTGAATCACTTGAGATATGCAAATCATACCACATGGGCAAGATGACTGAAAAGCCTCAGTTTCAGTAAGATGGAACAAGGTAGCAACCTGTTGGAAGTAACACATTTTGATGTGTGCAGTCCAATGAGTGCTGAGGCATGCAGTGAATATCGTTATGTTCTGACTTCACAGATGATTCGAGTAGATGTTGAGTATATTTACTTAATGAAACACAAGTCTGAATTATTGAATGGTTCAAATAATTTCAGAGTGAAGTTAAAGATCATTGTGACAAGAGGATAAAATGTCTATGATATGATCATAGAGATGAGTATCTGAGTTACGAGCTTTGGCACGCAATTAAGACACTGTGGAAATTGTTTTACAATTAATACCGCCTGGAACACCATAGTGTGATGGTGTGTCCGAACATCATAGTTGCACCCTATTGGATATGGTGCGTACCATGATGTCTCTTATCGAATTACCACTATCGTTCATGGGTTAGGCATTAGAGACAACCGCACTCACTTTAATAGGGTACCACGTAATTCCGTTGAGATGGCACTGTTTGAACTATGGTTTGGAGAAACCTAAGTTGTCGTTTCTTAAAAGTTTGGGGCTGCGACGCTTATGTGAAAAGGTTTCATCGTGATAAGCTCGAACCCAAAATGGATAAATACATCTTCATAGGATACCCAAAATGGTTGGGTATACCTCCTGTCTCAGATCCGGAAGCAAAAGTAATTGTTTCTAGAAACAGGTCCTTTCTCGAGGAAAAGTTTCTCTCGAAAGAATTGAGTGGGAGGATGGTGGAGACTTGATGAGGTTAATGAACCGTTACTTCAACTAGTGTGTAGCAGGGCACAGGAAGTTGTTCCCATGGCACCTACACCAATTGAAGTAGAAGCTTATGATAGTGATCATGAAGTTTCGGATCAAGTCACTAACGAACCTCGTAGGGTGACAAGGATGCGTAGTACTTCAGAGTGGTACACAATCCTGTCTTAGAGGTCATGTTGCTAGACAACAATGAACCTACGAGCTATGGAGAAGCGAGGGTGGGCCCGAATTCCGACGAATGGCTCGAGGCCATAAAATCCGAGAACGGATCCATGACTTTGGAAGAAAGGCTTGATGGTCATAAGGCCATTGCGTACGGATGGATTTTAAAAGGAAGACAGACAATGATGGTAAGAATTACCATTAAGAAAGCTCGACTTGTCGTTAAGATGTTTTCCGACAAGTTCAAGGAGTTGATTACGGTGAGGTTTTCTCACTCGTAGCGATGCTAAGAGTCTGTTGGAATTGGATTAGCAGTTACTGCATGATTGATGAAATCTTGCAGATAGGATGTCAAAACATTGTTTCCTCGATGTTATACTTGAGGAAAGGTTGTATGTGATACAACCAGAAGGTTTTGTCAATCCTGAAAGATGCTAACAAGTATGCGAAGCTCCAGCTATCCTTCTAAGGACTGGAGTAAGCATCTCGGAGTTGGAATATACGCTTTGATGAGATGATCAAAGATTTTGGGTCTATACCAAGTTTATGAGAAACTTGTATTTCCAAAGAAGTGAGTGGGAGCACTATAGAGTTTCTGATGAGTGTATGTTGTTGACATATTGATGATCAGAAATGATGTAGAATTTCTGGAAAGCATATAGGGTTATTTGAAAGATGTTTTTCAATAGAAAACCTGGATTAAGCTACTTGAACATTGAGCATCGAGATCTATAAGGATAGATCAAAATGCTTAATAATACTTTCAAATGAGCACATACCTTGACATGATCTTGAAGGTGTTCAAGATGGATCAGTCAAAGAAGGAGTTCTTGCCTGAGATGTAAGGTATGAAGTTAAGAGTTAAAGCTCGACCACGGCAGAAAAGAGAGAAAGGACGAAGGTCGTCCCCTATGCTTCAGACATAGGCTCTATAGTATGCCATGCTGTGTACCGCACCGGAAGTGTGCCTTGCCATGAGTCAGTCAAGGGGTACAAGAATGATCCAGGAATGGATCATTGGACAGCGGTCAATAATTGTCCTTGGAGTAAATAAGGACATGTTTCTCGATTATGGAGGTAATAAAGAGTTCGGCGTAAGGGGTTACGTCGATGCAAGCTTTAACACCTGTCCGAGTGACTCTGAGTAGCAAACCGGATACGTATAGTGGAGAAACCATTTGGAATAGATCCAAGTGGAGCGTGGAAGCAGCGTTTACAATATGACCTAGAAATTTGCAAAGCACACACGGATCTGAAAGGTTCAGATCCGTTGACTAAAACCTCTCTCACAAGCAAAACATGATCAAACCCCAGAACTCATTGAGTCTTAATCACATGATGATGTGAACTAGTAAACTCTTTGGATGTTGGTCACATGGCGATGTGACCTGTGAGTGTTAATCACATGGCGATGTGAACTAGATTATTGACTCTAGTGCAAGTGGGAGACTGTTGGAAATATGCCCTAGAGGCAATAACAAATAAGTTATTATTATATTTCCTCGTTCATGATAATAGTTTATTATCCATGCTATAATTATATTGATAGGAAACTCAGATACATGTGTGGATACATAGACAACACCATGTCCCTAGTAAGCCTCTAGTTGACTAGCTCGTTGATCAATAGATGGTTACGGTTTCCTGACCATGGACATTGGATGTCGTTGATAACGGGATCACATCATTAGGAGAATGATGTGATGGACAAGACCCAATCCTAAGCCTAGCACAAAGATCGTAGTTCGTATGCTAAAGCTTTTCTAATGTCAAGTATCATTTCCTTAGACCATGAGATTGTGCAACTCCCGGATACCGTAGGAATGCTTTGGGTGTACCAAACGTCACAACGTAACTGGGTGACTATAAAGGTGCACTACAGGTATCTCCGAAAGTGTCTGTTGGGTTGGCACGAATCAAGACTGGGATTTGTCACTCCGTGTAAACGGAGAGGTATCTCTGGGCCCACTCGGTAGGACATCATCATAATGTGCACAATGTGACCAAGGGGTTGATCACGGGATGATGTGTTACGGAACGAGTAAAGAGACTTGCCGGTAACGAGATTGAACAAGGTATCGGCATACCGACGATCGAATCTCGGGCAAGTACAATACCGCTAGACAAAGGGAATTGTATACGGGATTGATTGAGTCCTTGACATCGTGGTTCATCCGATGAGATCATCGTGGAACATGTGGGAGCCAACATGGGTATCCAGATCCCGCTGTTGGTTATTGATCGGAGAACATCTCGATCATGTCTGCATGGTTCCCGAACCCGTAGGGTCTACACACTTAAGGTTCGATGACGCTAGGGTTATAAAGGAAGTTTGTATGTGGTTACCGAATGTTGTTCTGAGTCCCGGATGAGATCCCGGACATCACGAGGAGTTCCGGAATGGTCCGGAGGTAAAGATTTGTATATGGAAAGTTGTTGTTCGGGTTCCGGAAAAAGTTCGGGTTTTTTTGGTATTGTACCGGGAAGCTTCCAGAAGGTTCCGGAGGATTCCAGAGGGGTCCGGAGGTCCGGAAATTGTTCCACCACGTCCAATACAGTAGCATGGGCTGTAGGGGGCGCCCTAGCCTCAATGGGCCTGGGGCACCAGCCCCCCCAAGGCCCATGCGCATGGGAAGGGGAAAACCCTAAAGGGGAGGCCTCCACTTGACTTGGGAGGCACTCCTCCCCCCTTGGCCGCCCCCCCCCACTAGATGGGATCTAGGGCTGGCCGCACCCCTTGGGGTGGGAAACCCTAAAGGGGGTGCAGCCCCCTTCCCCCCTATATATACTTGAGGTTTTGGGGCTGCCATACATATGAGTTCTCTCCCTCTATTGATGCAGCCCTGCCTCTCCTCCTCCTCCTCTCCCGTGGTGCTTGGCGAAGCCCTGCTGGATTGCCACGCTCCTCCACCACCACCACGCCGTTGTGCTGCTGCTGGATGGAGTCTTCCTCAACCTCTCCCTCTCTCCTTGCTGGATCAAGGTGTGGGAGACGTCACCGGGCTGTACGTGTGTTGAACGCGGAGGTGCCGTCCGTTCGGCACTAGGATCTCCGGTGATTTGGATCACGACGAGTACGACTCCTTCAACCCCGTTCTCACGACGAGTACGACTCCTTCCCCTCGTTGCTGGTTTCTCCATAGATAGATCTTGGTGACACGTAGGAAAATTTTGAATTTCTGCTACGTTCCCAACACCCGCAACTGTGGTCCTGGTGGTCGTGCTCACCGTCCTCGCCGCCGCCCGGAACATCGAGGAATACGCTTCCAGGCGAGCACGGTGAGGAGCAGATCGAGGCCACTATCGTGAGCAGCCATGGAACTACCTCGACGCCCGCGCCACCTCCTCCTACCTCCTCAGCTCTCCCGCCCGCCCGCCTCCACCTTCCCGACGAGACTAGTGCAGAATCAGGCTTTAGTCCCAGTTCGTAAGGGCCTTTAGTGCCGGTTCACCACTAGGATTAACGGGTGCGGACTAAAGCCCCCCTCCCCTTTAGTCCCAGTTCGTCACAGCCCGGGACCAAAGGTCCACCACATGGCACGAGCCCGCGCCGGGGGCTGGGGGGCCTTTCGTCCCGGTTGGTGACACCAACCGGGACTAGAGGTTTAGGGGTTTAGGGTATGGATTTATGAATTATTGTTTATTTTTCCTTTTCGTTTTGTATGCGTTCGAGACCACGCCCGTAAGTACGTACGTGGTCGTCTTTTTTGCAGCGTGACTGTTGTATGTGTACAAGATTTAGACGGGATTGCCTAAACAACTGCCCCTCCTTACCGGGCCACGGTTCATCGTGGCAGACAGACCGATGGACCAGTATGTACGTATATGTTTGCGACCAGAATGACAACGCTACATACGCTTTGACCGGGTGGGTTCCAGTTGTCACGGAGGATAAGGAGACACTTCCTTGTGTGCGAAGATATAGGAGGTGGGCCCGAGCTCTCAGGGGGAGGATTCATTTTTTTGCGCGTAATAAGGAGACACTTCCTTGCGTGCGAAGATATAAATGGTGGGTCCGAGGTGTCAGGAGGATTCATTTTTTTGCACGTAATAAGGATGCACTTCCTTGCATGCGTCCATGGACCATACGGGTCCCTACTGCCAGCCTCTCCACGTACATCCCTCTTCTGATGTTGTCGTTTATTGACAACGTTGACCACACCGTGCCGAGAACACCAACACGATGGACGACGGCGAAACCCAGGAAGGGAATGACTCGGGGGCGGCGAAGCCACAACAGTGAAGGGATGTGGTTGAGTAGATGGATGGCCTGGCCAGCGGTGGGTGTAGTAGGGGCGGTGAAGCCTGCGTGGCAGCACAGCCGGCCACGGGAGGTAAAAAATTTAAACGAAATTTCGCATATTTTGGTGGGGTACAAAATATTTTTAATAATGAAATGTCGAGCAAGATTTAAAGTACTTTCATGATATATTTAAATTAGTTTCAAACCCAATGAAATTGGAATATGAAAATGCGAAAAAAAATCAAAAATGTGAAAACTATTGCCAATTTGCCGTGTGTCTTTTATATTTACAGCCCATTTCATATTACTTTTAATATTTGCAGTCGTCTTGAAAGAGTTGCAGCTTAGCATGGCGGAGAAAAATAAGTAGGCCTGGATTGGATATGCCTGGATTGGGTATTCTTCAGAGAAAATAAACTGGTTTAGCCATTTTCACAAAGAAACAAATGTAGGCTGGTCATGTGGTGTACGTAAATTAGAAGCCTAGGCTAGATGGGTCACAACCCAGTTAAAACCCTGCTCCGTCTCAACAATAACAAAAAAAAATTTACTGCTCAAGCAACTACGTCCTAGGTGTCAGCCGTTCTTGTGTAGTTCTCTTGTCTATTAACTACTCCCTCCGTCCTTTAAAGAGTGTACTTCCAACTTTGTATGCCCATTTATACAATAGTACACCAACATTTATGCCATCAAAAGAGTAGATTTAGATTCATGATAAAATATATTTTCATCGTATGCCCATTTGGTTCCAAAAACATTGATATATTTTTGCATAAACTCGGTCAAAGTTTGAGATAGTTTGACCCTCCAACAAAGTTGGAAGTACACTCTTTAAAAGACGGAGGGAGTATACGCTAAAAATGTCGTGGGTCCCAGATGTCGGCAAACCATTAAGACGTGGCATTTTCTTTTTCTATACGCTGAATATGGAGTTTATAACAAAAAAGGGGAACTTGCTTGCGTATGGCCATGGACATGGTGCGTCCCTACTGTCATCCTCACCACGTATAGTCATCTTCCGATTCCTCTCGTTTGTTGACCATGTTGACAACGCGAGAGGACGGCGCCGCGGGAGCGCACCAAAGCGCGTGAAGGACAACGGCGAGGCCTCGGACGGGAACAAACTGGAGCCGGGAAAGATGCAGCGATGAAGTCGCGGGTGAAAGGGAGTACAAGGGTTGACTAGTTCGGGTGTGGGGTGGTGTTGACGTCGACATTAACGATTCAGGAGACGATGCGTGCGCTGAGGCGCAGTCAGCCATGGGAGGCGGGAGCAGGCGGTCCCGCCAGCGTTGGTTTGATATTGACGGCTGGAGGAAGACGAGACTGAAGAAACATGATAGACTTTAAAGCAGCAAGAGTACTTAACATCCTTAAGGGGTTGTTTGGGTAGCTGGTTTATAGATAATCAGTTATATATAAACCCGTTTGAGGCTCTAACAAACTTAAAACACTGTTTGGCTAATCTAACTAATTCCTGGATAAGCAAAAATTGGTTGTCGTAATACCCAAAATAGGAATTTTTGGAAAAACGGGTCCCGGACGTTTTTATGAACATGCCTTCCAAGAAAGCCGGGCGGGCTGCGTCGTTGACTCGCCGTAACACCTACACGCCCGCCCCTTTATTCATGCTACTTCCTGTTGGTATCCTAGCCACATCACCGCAGTATGCATCGATTGATGCAGAGGCCGAGGGTCTTAACCTCCTTTTCCAACAAAAAAAAGGGAAACGGTTGGGACCGGCGCACCGGCGGAAGATTGGGCCGGTCTCCCTCTTCCTCGCGCAGCTTCCACATCTCGCGCAGCTTCCCGGGCGCGCGCCGCCCCTCTTCTTCTGCCCCCTCCTCCCCACCCCTTCCCCATCCCTTTCCCCTCCCTCCCTCCCCCTGCCCGCCCCCCGGTCGCCGCACCACGCCTCCCCTCTCCCCGCTCGAAGCTCGCCATGCCTCTGCGCGGTGACCATCCCATCTCGCCGGCGACCGAGGGGGGGGGGGGGGTGTGACCACGGGAGATGCTGCAACCGGAGCGACGGGGTGCTACCACGGCGACGCTGATGCAACCCCGCGGGAGGCCGGGGTGTGTGACGGCAATGACCGAGGTGACCGTGGGCTGCAACCACGGCTTTTCTACCGCCGGTAGCCGGTTGAAGCTTTTTCTATATACGGTTGAAGCTTTTTTGTCAATGTTTGCAACTTTTTCTCTGGTCGCAGGTCTGGTTGAAGCTTTTTTTCTTAACGGATGAAGCTTTTTTATACACGATTGAAGCTTTTTCAAACCACAGTGGAAGCTTTTCTGAAAACGATGAAAACTTTTTTCGTTCTTTTGTGTTTGCTACAACCACGTCATTTTTTTGCTGCAATCGGCAACCACATAAGCTACATCCAGTTAACAATTTTGCTACAATGACGACAGCGGGCTGCAGCGATAAGCTTTTTTTGCTGGAAGCGATACACTTTTTTGCTACAACCGGTGTCGTTTTTTGTTGGAACTAGCAAGTGCCTCGAGTGGGCACACGGCGAGGTACAACGCGAGCACAACGACAGGTGCTGCGGCCGGCGGCCGGCGCCACCGGAGATGCGGCCATCTCCCCGGGAGCTGCAAGCCTGCAACCACGGGGTGCAACCATGGGCGCACGCTGCTGCATCTACAAAGGGGAGAAACGCACGAAGGCGGCATAGGTGAGGGCGGCGACCAACGGCGAGGGCGGCGACCGGCGGCGACGACGGCGAGGCAGCGAGCCGGCAGCAGGGGAGGAGGTGCGGCGGCGCGCAGGGGGGGGGTGGGTAGTGAGTCGGGCGGGGAGGAGGAGTGGGGGATTCGCAAGGGGCAAGGAAGACGATGACCCAGTCCAGATCGAGCGGTTACGCAGCCTCTGTGTTAGTCAGATCGAACGGCTGGCGCTGGACCGGCCGAAACGTTTCGGCCGGCGCACCGGCGCCTATCAGCGCCCAAAAGCCACATCGCCGCAGATTAGCTCATCTAAGGTGACTAGTATTGCCTCCCGAAGCCGTGGACGAACACCTCGATGGAGCAGCACACGGTGCAACAACGCGCTTGGAGGCAGGGATGTACGGTTACGTCAAGGCCTCCAAGGTGTTGCTTGACGTGGCCATGGGCGCTCGGCCCTACGACTTTGGCTCCGCGCTCGCCGGGTTCATGGCGGCCTTCCGCCCGCCGTGATATGTGCCGGCTCTTCCGCAATGTCAACCGTGCCCGCACTACATCTGCTCCGGCTTGCTCACCAGAGCGGACGTATATAACCTCTCGGCTCGAGCTGCTCACCGGCATGCAATGGTTTCACGACCGACGGCTCCTGATTTCCGCCGTTGACCGTCGCGTCGATGATTAAGAACAGATCGTGCGACTACGCGCATAGCCTTGTCGACCAGGCTATCTGTGGTTAACGACCGCACCAGCAGCACTGCAGCTTGTGAACAAAAGACTGTATGTACGTGCATCAAAGCATCATAGAATATTCGCATGTTGAAAAGTTTAAATTTTGTTCATCACATTTGATAAAATGTTCACCGGCATTAAAAGATGCTCATGTAGTGTAGAAATATCTGTTTGCACCATTTTCACAAAAATTGGTACCCATTAGAAAATATTCACAACATCTAAAAATGTTCACATGTTTAAAAATTTGTTCATGAAATTTTAAAAAAATCATGTAAATCTAAATATTTGCTCACATTGTTTGAAAAAAATGTTTGCAGCACCCAAAATTGTTCGTAAAAAATATTCACGCTTTTAAAATTAATTCTTGTGATATTATAAGAAAAAGTTCATGAAAACACAAAAAGTTGTTCAAGAAATTTTATAAACAGTTCAAGATGTGTTTAAAATATGTTTAACGTATATTTTACAAATGTTCAACATGTATTGAATAAAAAATTTAAGTATATCTACAAAATTTTCAACCTATATATGAAAAATGTTTAGCACGTATTAAAAGAGTCAACATGTATTTTGCAAATGAAAAACAAAATAACAAAGGAAACCAAACATACGGGAAACCATAATAAAAATTGATTAAGAAAAACAGAAAAAAGCAAGGAGCAACTAATCAGGGTTTACCCCTTGGAGGGTACGCGAAGCGTTAACTTTCTTAGGCCCGGGAGCGTGCCAAGTGGTGCATCCAGCTGCCGCCACATGTTGTTGCACTAGGCGCACCTTGGGGATTTTGATTTTTTTTTCTACAAGCGTTTTTGGGTTTACTTTGAATACATATTTCTGGTTTTTCGACTTTTTCTTGGTTCTACATTTTACATATTATTAGAGCTCATTTGTTGCATGTTCTCTACATATATCATCTCACGCTGAACCTAATATGTGTCCATCATGCATGATTTCTGAGTTTTACTCTTTTCACTAGGAGCACTAGCATGTTAGTGTTATTATTTTTCTTTTATCAGTTTCCTTTGTTCTCTCATGTCTATTAGTGTTTTGGAGCAACCTAGGACCGAACACGATGAAAGGGATAAGGTTGGATTCATTACGGAGGACTTCCGACACCAGATTTAGATGTTTTCAAAGTTCCCCAAATCAAGATCGAATACCATGGGTGCGTAGAGGCGTCACTCTCATGGTTCCAGTGGACCCATCTCGGGCGTTTCAGAGAGAGATGGGGCTTAGATGGGTAGTGTTTGTGGTGTGGCCGACCGACTTTAAATAGAAAGCTCCTAGGTAGGCGAAGCAGCTGCTGCAATGCGGGCGCCCGAGTTGGCTTCTCATTCACCATGTCGGTTTGAATGCCAGGCAGGAGTTAACCGGCATGATTGCGGTAGAAATCCTTCATGTCGTCCCATCCGCTCCGAATCACACGTGGAGAGCGAGCGGCCACGGCGAGAGAGGAGGAAGAGTTTCTTTTTTTGGATGGTCCAAAACCCGCAAACCTTCCTCAACTTTGATTTTGATTTGTGAGATTTTGAACATCCAAACACGTCCGAACAGATTTGATGACCGATATTGGATGGCAAAATATGTTCGAACAATCCAATCCAGACATTTGGGGGCGCTTTGATGAACTGCGTCAGAGTTGAGTGTTGTATACCTGTTCGTGACCACGTCGCACATAAACAAGTATAGGCCTTCTTAGAACGAATACCAAGAAACCACAATAGTTTGATTGTAAAATTTGGATGACCGCAATTTTCCGGGGCAATGCAATTGGAGTGAATAGCATAAAACTACCACAATTTGCGTTAGGGTTTCAAAAAAACTACCAAAAATTTATTTGTGACTAATAACTACCAGAGTCGGCGTCGGCTGTCTAAAAAAAATCAAACCCCCGTTGCTAAGAAATTAAACCGGTTTATGACAAGTCGCACCCCCGCACCTAAACGAACCGTCTGTTTGACCGTTAACTGACATGTGAGGCCCACATGTCAATTATCTCTTCTTCTCCTTCTTTTCCTCCTCTCCTCGTTATCTCTGTCTCTCTCCGCACAAGCCCGCCGAATATGCACACCGGCCGCCCCTCCTCCTCCCTCTCCCCCTCTCCGTGAGCTAGCCCTACTTCCCCCGACCGACCCTCCTCCTCCATCTCCCCAACTGACCGGAGCACGGTCTCCCGCAGGGTGGCGGTGAGCCCCTACATTGCACGTGGCGGCGCCCCTCTGGCCAAGCGCGATGGTGCGCCCCTATGTCCGGAACACGACGGTGGTGAGCCCCTCCATTGCACGCAGAGGCGTCCCTCTGGCCAAGTGCGACGGTGCGCCCCTATGTCCGGAACACGACGGTGGTGAGCCCCTCCATTGCACGCGGCAGCGCCCCTCTGGCCAAGCGTGACGGTGCGCCCCTATGTCCGGAACACGACGGCGGTGTGCCCCTCTATGCTGGTCGGCAAGGTAACACTACTAGGGAAAAGCCTATACACAGGATCTTACCAGCAGCGAGTTTTAAAATAAGGCGTTGCTGCAATTTATCACTAGCGCGCTTCACCAGCACTCGCTGCTGAAAGAAAAGTAGCAGTAGCGCGCCACCTCTAAGACACGCTACTGCTACAATTCCCACGACCCCGCCACGGAGTTAGTTATAGCAGCAGCGCGTTAAATAGAAGGGCGCTACTGCTAGGTAGTTTAGTAGTAGCGCCTTTACGTGCATCACGCTACTGCTAAAACTAGCTATCTCACCACCCACTCTCCTCTCTATCCGATCCACACTCACTCGATCTCCCCCTCAACCCCCCCTGCGCCGGTCCTCCCCTATCAGCCACCGTCGCCTACCCCTCCTCCCTCTGCGCCGCCGTCACCTCCTCCTCCTCACTGGACTCGATACCACCCTCCTTCCTGGACTCGCCGCCGGCCGGCCCCTCCTCGCTCCGCCTTTCCTCCCCCGTCCTACTCTCTCCTCCCTCCTCCAGTTGCCCCTCCTTCTCCCTCCTCCCTCCTCCCTCCTCCATCCACAACCCCTCCTCCCTACTACATTTTGATTTAGTAGGCTAGGTCATATGCAACATTTTGATTTAGTTCATATGATTTAGTTGATTTAGAACATTTTAGGCAAGTTGATCTAGTAGGCTAGTTGACTTAGTTGATTTATAAAACATTTTGATTTATTTGATTTAGTAGGCAAGTTGATTTAATAGGCTAGTTGATTTATAGAACATTTTGATTTAGTTGATTTAGTATGCTAGTTGATAGCTCTGAATATTTGGCACCACCTAGCTGTGAAAATATAAGTGAAGAAGAACCAAAAAAATCACATGCTACTGTTTTTCTTTCGTGTGAAATGGATCGTTAATCCTTTGCTCATATTGCTTTAGAAAAATGGCGCCACCACCACCACCACCACCATGTCGATTGTGCAAGTCAAGGTGCGCCAGCAGCCTTGCAACTGGCAAGCTGTTCGGCATCTACTTCCAGCCGAGTTTTCGTCATGCGGCAGTAATAAATTATATGAAATGTAACAACTATTTTATTTTTAGTGTTGGCATTACTGCATTGTGTCATTTTGCTTTTTTACACAGATCATCCCATGCAATGTGAGGTTGAAATCAACAAGCTGACAGGAGACACTGTGACATTTGAGGCTCCTGGGGGGCCGTACACTATGGAGGTCGAGAAAAGACGCAATATTTCACAAATTGGAGGAGATGGATGGGCCCGTTTCCTTGCCCACATGCGTCTTACTGGTGGTGAGTTGATCAGCTTCTCCTTCAGAGCAGAAAGACCCAAACTGGCTGTCATTTATATCAACCTGGTGGAAGATGATGAAGATGGCGAAGATGATGAAGATAATGAGGACCCACTTGATGAAGATGATGAGGACCCACTTCATGAAGCCATCGTAGCTCAAAGAATGAGGCTGAGCGAGGAGGAGGTGTGCAACCTATGGGACATAATGCCGCCACGTGCTGACTTTGTCGGGGTGCCATTCGTGACCCGCCTGACAAGTACCATGGTCGATCGACATGATATGGTATGTTATACTTACAAATGCAAATTATCCGATGATATGCTTAGCGTAGAGTCCAATGATATGTTGTGTGGAATCTAGTCGATGATATGCTTATTAGTGTAGAATCTAAGGAACTATTAATAGTGTAGATAATCCATATATACTTATTTGCAAGGGTATGTGCGAGGCTATTTATTAATTGATATGTTTTTTCTTTTTCAGAAATTGGCAAAGAGCCTATCTGTGAGTTATGGTATCGAGCCTGATGAAGAAGGCTCAGCTGGACTATGCCTTACCGCAAGGGGCTTCATCACAATCTGTAATTATCGCGTGGACACGGACGGTCGCACACACTTAACTCGGTTGGGTGGAAGAGATTCCTCGATGGCAAGAATCTTCGTGTTGGACATGCCATCCTAATTACTATCAGGAACACCAACCGCCCAGGCTTCAGGATGATGATCGTCTTCGATATCATCTAGAACTACATATGTGTGTGTGGCTATATCATCTAGAACTACATATGATGATCATCGTCGATATCATCTAGAACTACATATGATGATCGTCGTCGATATCATCTAGAACTACATATGATGATCATGGTCGATATCACCAAGTACTGCTTGAGGATGCATGTTGACTATATATGAATTTTTTATCTAGTACTCCCTTCGTTCCAAATTACTCGCGACGAGTAACTTGGAACGGAGGGAGTACTACCTATTACCTACAATGCTTTATGAAATTGATATCTAGTAGTACCTAGTATCTGGACCGAAACCACCGAAACGGGGGAGGAAGCTGGGGAAAATGATGAAAGATATAGCAGTAGCGATGGGCTAGGAAACCGCTACAGCTAACTAATAGTAGCGCGTTCCATAAAAGCGCTGCTGATATAGTTAATAGTAGTAGCACGGGTACGGACCGCGCTACTACTAAGAGTTAGCTGTAGCGCCTTACTAGTAGCGCTGCATCCCGCGCTGCTGCTAGCGTCAAAACCCGCGCTACTACTAGGATTTTCCTTAATAGTGTAAGGAGCAACAACAACGGTGGCCGGCAACGCATAGCATCCGGCGCAGCCAGCAAGGAGCAGCAACGTAGCCAGCAAGCATCAGCAGGAGTAGCAGGCGCGACCGGCAAGGAGGTCCACCTGGACCGAGCCCGTCGCCTGCCTGGAGGAGCCTCGCCTCCGCGCCGAGGCCAGTGCAACCAGCTCGAGCGGGCGCCGCCATGGACAACTGCGGCTGCCGGCCACAGCCACAGTCGGCTTTTATAGGGACTGGATTGCTTTTTTTAAAAATGATGAGGGACTCGATCGCTTTTTAAAAATCTTTACAGGGGTTATGCTGTAAAAATAAGGACACATTTTTAAATCTATAAAAGAACCAGGGGTTGAAGAAAAAATTTACATGAGATTTTTTTTATGAGTAAGAGACACTGACATGTGGGCCCCACATGTCAGTTAATGGTCAAACAAATGGTCAAAACAGACGGTTCGTTTAGGTGGGGGTCCGACCTGTCATAAACCAGTTTAATTTCTTAATGACGGGTGTTACGGGTTTTTTGAGACAACCGACGCCGATTTTGGTAGTTATTGTCACAAACAAATTTTGGTAATTTTTTTTTGTAACCCTAACATAAATTGTGGTAGTTTTATGCTATTCACTCAATGCAATTGACATGTTTTTGACCGTTGAGACCCAAAAGTCAGGCCATGGCGATTAGAACAATAGCCCCGCATAAAACGGGAGATGTGGCCATTGATGTGGAATTGCATCGGCACTGATATGTATCACCTGTAGCGATAACAAGCTCCCACACATCGCTCACGCCCCAGAGAGCTCCTAATTTGCGCTCTTTGCGCCAGTTAACGAGCCCCACAGGCTGGGCCAGCCTAACACGTGAGCTCCTCGCACGTTCAATCGTTGGCTGATAGTTCGATGGTTGACCGTTTAGCATTTGCTAGTCAACCATTGACCGGTTGACTCTTGACTTTTAGGAACAAAATTGTAGATTTGGAGAAGTTCATGATTTACGAAAAATATTCGTGAGCTTGAGATAATATTATGGATTTTTGAAAAAAATTGCGCAGTTGAAAATTGTTTCCGATTGGAAAAAGTTCATGCATTTAAAAAAAAGTTGACGAATTTTAAAACATTGAATGTGGCAGGTGTTACAGACGGCTGCATAGGCGGCTGACCTTTTGTAAGATCAGCCCAGAAGCATAAACGTACGCTGGCATGCAGTAGAAAGAAACCAGAGGCAAACGAAGTCATGCGTGCATTAATCAAGCTAATCTTTGCATTGCAAGGCCTGGTGTTTTCGGGCGGCTAGCATCATCGGCCATTACTCGGCACCAATGACAGCCGACGATCGTCACATCCCATGCATGGGACCGGCATCGGCGTCATGCTTTTAATCCTTGGTTGATCGATATGCGCAGATACAAGTCAGCATATATACATGTGCACTGTGAACGTCTATGTTTTTTTCTATCTACTGTTGATCTTACATCCCGGACATAACCACTGAGGTCTTTGGCCTGTATCCCGGAGACAATGGAATCTATACCTATGCTATCCACTTCGACGTCACCATGAAACCAGGTATGAATGACGCCTATAACATGTCATGGGAGGCCCCTGTTAAAGGTCTTATGGCCTCTGAACAAACAAGATCGTTCGTTGTTGGTTGTGGTGTGCGTGTCTACTTGTTTGGCCATAATACCAACAATCCCATCGGTAGTTGCATGAGTATTTGCCTAGACGACAAAGTGGCCATGGAGGAGGCAAATCTAACAACGACAAAGTGGCCATGAGTATTTCAACAAAGGGCCAAATAAAGAATTCTCTCTGAAGTAGAAGGGCGGCAAACCCGAAGATAAGGAGCAAGGCCGCCCCTAGGTCCATTGGGCTTGAGCAAACCAAACCGTATACTTGAACGTTGAACAGCCCAGCGCTCTCTTTGGGCCTGCACTCACTCACTAGGGTACATGCATGTGGCCTCAGATTGCAAGGTGATGGTGCAGGACTTGAAGAAGGATAACTCTTTAGTTTACGGAGCTATCATACATGAAATAACTCATCACTCATCGGATTTTGCTTTTTGTAAATTTAACCATTAATTTATGCACTCAAATGTTGAAGTTCACAACTTAACAAAGAATACTATATCTCTCGGGGGTGGCCGTCCTGTGTGGTCGGGTCACCGTGGAGATCTTCCCTCCGTCCCTGTAAACATTGCAACGAATTAATAAAAGCTTCGTGAGGTTGTCTTAAAAAAGGTAGTGGTATGTGAAGGGCACGTCCCCATGTCTATGTCTTTGGGGTGGATGTACGTGGGGAAAATCTATAGAATTTTTTGTGATTAGACCCGTCGATTGGCACGTAGTCTGCCCGTCAATGTGGCCCGGGGATTAATTGGATGGTCCTCAGCAGTTCCCTGCACAGCACGGCCACAAGCATAAGCTTGTCCTTCTCCTTGGCCACAAAACCAGACGTACCCTTCACCATTGAAAATTTGCAAGGCGTAGTGCTCCCAGGCGGCTAGCATCATATCAGCTGGCCAAGCTGCGCTCGGCATGCAGCGACAAGATGACGACCGCGCAGGTGGGTCATGCACGTCGGAAGTACTGGTGGTAATTAACTTCCCGCCAAAATTAAAAGAATTTCCTCCGGATTTTTTTTAAATAATTTAAAAATACTGGTGGTAACTGACCCGCGATGACTGTAATATCCGATGGGGCATCATGCTTTTAATACGTGATCGATGCGTACAGAGGCAGCGTACATACACTCTCAATAGCATCTGTGTATCCATCTACTATCTGTTATTGATCCTATATGGCCACCATAACACGAAACCAACCACCAACACCTAGAACAAACTTGCCCGCCGCCGGAGCCATGATGAGCGCCGTGTGCTTTTTGTTGGCGTGCTTGGCGGCAGCCATGCGGCCGACGTCGGCCGCCGAGGCTGGAAGGGATGGGATCTTGCATATCCCTTTCGCCGCCGACCTGGCTCGGGCTCGCTGCCCTTCCAGATGCGGGCATGTTAACATTTACTACCCATGGGGGATAGGGCCGGGCTGCTTCCGGCAAGGCTTCGAGCTCACGTGCAACAACACCACTAGTCATAAGAAGCTCTTTCTGGCCAAAACTACCACTGAGGTCCTTGCCCTGTATCCCGAAGACAATATGATCTATTCCCCTGTTATCCACTTCAACGTCACCATGGCACCAGGTATGAATGACACCTATGATATGTCATGGGAGGCACCTGTTAAAGGTCTTATGGCGTCTGAAGAAACAGGCTTGTTCGTTGTTGGCTGTGGTGTGGGTGTCTACTTGTTCGGCCATGATACCAACAAGCCCATAGGTTCTTGCACGAGTATTTGCATAGACAACAAAGAGGCCATGAAGGAGTCAAATGCAAACCAGTTCGATAGCGATGGTGGGATGGGATACTGTTCCATCCGTTTGCAGCACGACGTGCGAGCCTTTGGGTTCATAGTTGGGCGCCTCAATGGTGGCTTCTCAGCACTATCAAGTCGAGGTCAAGGGCTCTCTAATAGCAGTATCAAAGTTTTCTTGGCCGAAGATTACAAATTTCATATGGTTGACATCTATTCAAGTAGGATAGACGAACGGAATGTTGACGGGGTATATTTTAGCATGGCCATCACGGATCAACCAAACTGTGAAAGTGCTCAGAAGAACAAGTCAAGCTATGCTTGTAGCGATAACAGTGATTGCCAGGGTCTGTCATCTGGAGGCTACTCCTGTCGCTGCCGCGGTTACCCATATGACGAGAATCCATACATCATGGACGGCTGTCAAGGTCAGGATTTACTCTTTACTTAGGATTATATATATAAATATTCAACTGACATCTCATGAATATTGTATTCATATATGCACAATTGAATATTATGGTAATTTTTGCACCAATGTTGTCGATTAATACAACTTTTCTTCTTATTTAACGCTCGCAGTCATTTTTTATTGGGAAAAATCATTGCGCATCCTAGGTAAAATATTTACTTAGTAGTGCTACCAAAAAAAGTACTAATTGTATTCTCGCCCAAGACTAAAAATTGCCTGTCATAGAAGTTCGAAAATCAACAGACCTTTTTGCAGAATATTTTGACCCATTTGGACATAGTACTGTTTTCGATTATACTTGTTCACTAGTGGCACATGGGTTACTTTGCAGCACTCCTGCGGTCTCTACTAGTGGCGAATTCTTGACAACGTTCTACTCCCTTTGGATGTGAATATAAGTTGAGCACAGGTTCTTAGGTCTTTGATTTGACTAGCGAAACATGTACTGCATGTCACAAAAAATATACATCTTTAGAATCATCCTCCACTGAAGTTTCTAATCATTATGTTTGTGATATAGTACACGTGCTTTGCTTGTTAAATTGACGACCTAATATACCGTGTCCGACTTATACTACCACCGGGAATAAAGACTTAAGTTGTTTTCATCAATCTCCACCCAATTAATGGGTCTGGTTTACCACAGGTAGCACGTACCTTTAAAATGTTCTGGCTAGCTATTTTGGTATCATTAATTAATGGTATAATAAAAGTGTATCCCTAGTCTAGATAGGATGGCCGTTAATTCTCATGCTCCTAACGTAACTTCTCATGGGTCAATATCCCAGTGTAACTTCTTCCCGTGTCATTCCATCTGCAGCAAGTTACACTCCCAATCCTAAAGGAGGTTGCAAGAGGTTTTGCGGGGACACAAACATTCCCTTTCCTTTTGGGCTTGAAAAAGGTTGCTACGCTGCCGAAAAGTTTCGTCTTAATTGTACATCAGAAAACATCACAATTCTTGATCGAAATGCCAAATACATTGTGGCCAACATTTCAGTTAATGAAGGATATCTTACTGTTAGAGAAATACAAAACAACTCAAGGTACGGCGATGAAGATCTTGCGGTAGTAGGTTATACAAATGATGGGCACATGGAACTAGAAGACATCGTCGGTCAATATGGTTTTTATTTGTCTGAAGAATACGACATGAAGATGTGGTGGTCTGTCGATAATTTAACCTGTCCGGTTGATATGAGCAAGCAAAGAAGTGCTACGTACGCATGCCGCAGTGTCAATAGCACCTGCATTCATGTCACCCGCCGCCGTGGGAATGGGACGATGCAGCTCGGTTATCGTTGCCAGTGCTTGCCCAATTATGAGGGAAATCCATACACACCGGATGGTTGCACAGGTAAACATGCTACAACTTCCATTACAAATTGGCATCCAACCGTATGCATGATTTTCCTAGTACATGAAATGATTGACTAAAATTTTGACAATGATACATTGAGCATGATTCATGTGTTGCAATTCTTCTCTCATCTTGATCCAAAGAGTTGGTTTCCTCTCTTTCTTAGTGGAGTTATGCTAACTAGGTGAATGTCCAAGTCATACTACTCATACAACATGGTTCAGCTTAGTTGTGTGCATCACATGATGTAGAGACCAGGAGGGTGATAATTTTATTACTTAAAAAAAGGCACATTATGCTAAATGACTAGGCACCAGAACTAGAGTTTGGCTAATTCATGAAAATGCTAAAAATAGTGCTTGATCCCTACTTGAGCTTTGTTGGTTGATCTAAGGCTGGATACCACCATCATATATATGTTTATTCTCGTAGAACCATTTTTCTTTTGTCTTTTAAAATATGTGCAGAAAAACTTCCAAAACTTTATTGGCAATGGCATACACATAAGCATGTAAATTCGCCTCATGGAAACGGAAAAGGAATGTTATTTACATATATGGCATCAAAAATATTTTTAATATTAGTTTTCTATACAGGTTGGTTGTTTACTAAGATATACTTAGAAACAATAATGGCGAATGCAACATTTTGGAGAGCCCGTTGATGTATAGAGGTAGCTTCAATATGTGTAGGATGAATGGTAGGCCAAGGGTGACCTAGCTTTGGTTCCACATTTACTACATGCATCATTCATTGCTCACATACCTACCTATCATAGATATCAACGAGTGTTTGTTGATCAATACTTGCAATGGCACATGCCAAAATTATCCCGGGGGCTATAGTTGCGAAAACTGCACTCATGGAAAAGACTTTGATCCAATAAAAAGGAGATGTGTCACATCAGCAAAGAGACGCAGTCTTCTCTTAGGTAAGTCGTATTGAAATTACTTACCTCAATAGAATTGCAACTTTAAAGTTAAGGACATGTTTTAACAACTACTACTAGATGTATAGGTATTACAATTGGAATTGGTTGTGGCCTTGGTGCCATAATACTTGCGCTAGGTATAATGGCTTTCATCAGCAAGTGGAAGAGAGGCATACAGAAGAGAATACGAAGAGCATACTTCAAGAAAAATCAAGGCCTACTCTTGGAACAACTAATATCAGATGAAAGTGCCACCGATAAAATGAAGATATTCTCCTTGGAGGAATTAAATAAAGCAACCAATAACCTTGATGTCAGTCGTGTTCTTGGCCGTGGAGGACATGGCACCGTTTACAAAGGAATTCTATCTGATCAACGTGTAGTGGCTATCAAAAAGTCAAAGCTAGTGGAGCAAACTGAGATTGACCAGTTTATCAACGAGGTTGCCATCTTATCACAGATCATTCACCGAAATGTGGTCAAGCTTTTCGGTTGTTGTCTCGAAACAGAGGTGCCTTTGTTGGTCTATGAGTTCATATCCAATGGCACACTATATGATCTTCTTCACACTGATGTAAGTGCTAAATGCTTACTTTTATGGGATGATCGTATTAGGATTGCAACAGAAGCTGCAGGTGCTCTTTCTTATCTCCACTCAGCTGCTGCAATACCAATTTTCCATAGAGATGTCAAATCTTCCAATATACTCCTAGATGGCAACTTCGCTACCAAGGTTTCTGACTTTGGTGCTTCGAGGTCTTTATCACTTGATCAGACACATGTAGTGACAATTGTACAAGGAACTTTTGGTTACTTAGACCCCGAGTACTACCACACCGGGGAGCTGAGTGAGAAGAGCGATGTTTATAGCTTTGGAATTATACTGGTGGAGCTTCTAATGAGAAAGAAGCCAATTTTTATTAATGAACAAGGTATAAAACAAAGCTTGGCTCATTGCTTTGTGGAAGGACTTCAGCAAGGAGTTCTCATGGAAATCATGGATCCCCAAGTTGCAGAAGAAGCGAACCAGAATGAAATTGATGAAATTGCCTCAGTTGCGGAAGCATGCTTGAAAACCAAAGGAAGAGAAAGGCCTACCATGAAAGAGGTAGAAATGAAGTTGCAACTCCTAAAAACTAGAAGATTAAGGAGTCAACTTCCTCCCATAAATGATGGAGAGATCGAGTCACTTGGGTGCCTAAATGGCGCTAGCTCTCATGCACAGAGCAACAGCATTGTCAGTAATGTTGGCTTAACACCTACATGCAGCTCCGGAAAGTACAGTCTGGAGCAAGAGTTTTTGAACTCGGCCAGCTTTCCACGCTAGCGAAGCACACAATGGAATGATCGTCTGCTTACTAAGCTTCTCAGGTGCATGTCAGTTACCCTACGCATGCTTATATAGAAAAACTATGCAATGTATGTAGTTCCTTTCAGTGGGAGTATGCCATGTAAATTTCCGAATTGTGTTTGTAGCTTATCTCATCTGTGTAATTTCTTTCGATGGCAACTTATTGCAATTAAGCTACAGTGGTGAATAAAGTTATTTTATCATTGTTTTTTTTCTTTTTCAACAAATTTCTTTTTTGCCGTATACATTTCTCACTACTCATCCTATATCCTATATACTTAAGAAGTTCATCCCCACTACTTGATTTATCTCAACATGCAGCATAGACACGTCAGCATCCAATCACATACTGCCACGTCACCCTTCACCCACTTAAGCCCTCCTCAAGTCTGACCAAATATGTTCGCTGAAAGAAAAAAAATTCCTAATCACTCCCTACTGTCCGCACCCCTGGTCAGACCCGAAGCCCCCCGTGATTGTTCCACTTCGGTTCCTCCTCCCGCCGCCGGCCTCCCTCGCCGGTGGTCGGAGCCACTTCCTCATCCCGCTCCCCGGCTCCGGATCCTCCTCGCGGCGACTCTCCGGTTACTCCTCGCGGCGGCGGCGGCGGCAGCGACGGCACCAGACTCCGCCTATCGCGGGCCCCGGTTCCCGCGGGATCCAGCAGGATGATTCCGTGGATGCGACCGCCGGTCCCTCCTCGCGCCATCGGCCTCCGGTCGCCCCAGTACGCCCGGGCGGCATCGGGAAGGAGCAGGCCACCGATCAACCACTGCCCCTCCCCCCCCTCCTCGCTCCTCCATGGCCTGAAGCGGGCATCCCCGAGCAGCGCCTCCCCTCTGGTCCCTCCTGACGCCGCCGGCCTCGGACCGGACGAGGCCGTCCCCGCCACGGTCGGCCTCGGTTCCAGTGGGATTAGCTCGGACATATCAGTGCCTGCAAGCCGGTGAGCATGCCTCCTTACTGTGGTTTGGTTGGTCTGTTCTTCCCATACGATGCCTATTATTTTTGGTGCTTGCGTTTGCTTCCCAGGTGGTTTGTCATGTGCTGTTTTCTTCACGTTTGCTGGTGTCTCCGCACCTTACCTTCAATCATTGGGTCAACGTATCTGCAGTTCAAGGTAATATCATCTTGTTTTTCTTAGTTTTTCCTTTGCTCTCACCAACCTAGACAGCCCACTACTTCAAATCATGTGCAGCCCAATGCTCGAAATGACCCATACTAAAAGTAAGAAAAAACAGTTTTGCTCCAAATAATTGATGATTGACGCTCCACTTCCTCTCCCCACGATCTCCAGAAGAAACTGAAGAATTCCCCTTTAAAGTATGCCCCACCTCAGCTCCTTTTCCCATCATCTTCCGACATGGGTGGATGTCTGCCATAGGGTGTTCATACTGCTTCCACTGGTCAGATACTCTATCCCCTCTCCTTGCCATAACCTCTTGACATATTGCTGATTCAGTCACAAATTCGGACTTTACAGGTGCTGATCACTTCAGTTCCCAGTCAGTCATCTTCGTTGCCCACGCGCCTCAGCTCCTACTGGTATACAATGTTCCCATCCAGTGCTACTTCTGAATTTTTGTGTCTTTGGTTAATATATGTAGCCTGCTTGATTGAATGCATAACTATTTGACTTGTAGCCTTGCATTTTAATTCCTTGCCTATTACAGATTCTGGTTTGCTTCATCCAAATCTGAATTGTATCTCTCTGATCAAGGTTACATTACATCTATGAGCATGGTTTTTTGTAGGCCGAGCTATGTGATACCTCCTATCTATGCCATTCACTGAACCGTCTTGTTCCTATAGATTCACGCAACAGCTGACCGGTTTTGCAGGGTTGAGTAATTTGTTACGCAAATCTAAAGCTGATCAATTTTGTCGGAATCTGCCTGCGTGCAGGCCCGTGACTACTCCCACCTCTACTCTCTCCTAGAGTCTATTGCATGCAAGATTTAAAAACTGGTACAGTGCGAGAAAGAATATTGCCAGCTCTCTCTCTCCTTCATCTTCCTTTCTCTCTCAAGCCTCTCACAGCCACACACTCTCTCTTCTTCTTCATGTCCTTTCTCTCACGCGCGCCTCTGATTCTTGGAGAGAGAGATCCCTTCCTCAACAGCACCCCTCTCTCTTATTTTTTTTCCCAGGTACAACACTTATCTCTTCTCACAACACCTCTCCTTTTCTCTTCTCCTATTCTCTCTCTCTCTCTTCTCCTTTTTCCTCAGCAGCAGTACCGGAAGGACGTCCGACGAGCTGTATATCTGCAAGGAGATGAAGCGGACTGGTGTGCTACCGATAGGAGAAGATGGGTGGCTGAAAAGATGTGTCAGAGGTGAGTGCCACGACGCACACAACTCGAGAAACATGTGGACCCGACAGGACTAGCATGCAAGACCTAGGAGGAAATCTCAAACTGTTCATGTAGCCTGCCTTTTGAGACTAATCATACTGTGGCTACAGGGATACTACTGCTGATGCTGGTACTAGCCCAAATCTTCATAGCGTGACCAACGGCACCGATAAAAGGCACCGTGTAGGACGAGCTACAAAGAAATTTTGCGTACATCTATTATGTACATTAAAATCAGGGTCGAAGCAAAAAGAAGAATTGATTTAAGCGAGGATGATGCCGACAAATCTAACAGGGATGACAACACTCACAAACTCTTAGTGCACCATGGTTCTCCAATTACTAGATAAGGTACACAGGTACAAACTTCTTGGTAGCAGTTAGAAGTAAGTATCTACAACTATCAAAGTACACAATAATAAAATCACCTAAATCATTTGGCAGTAACTCAAGCATCATATTTCCTCAATTGGTGTTAGGCATCAGTTAACTAGCATTTTCATGTCACACTAATGTTTTTTTAGTGTGGAGATTACCAAGCTTTTAATCAGTAAATGTTAATTTCACCAAATCAGTACTGAGTCACAATTATTTGCAGTCTCTTTACAAAATCATTACTGGTCATGCAAGTGAATGCTAACTTATACATTCTATGTGTTGTTCAATATTGGGAATATGATATATTCAGGATAACATCTCATCCATGCTATGTTCGGCCAAATGCCAACTTATTTAAAGTACAGGGAGGTTCTTGGGTTACATTTATATTCTCTTGCCTTGTTTATTTTCTAATGTGATTCATGCTTTTATTACTTCACTTCTTCTTCGGTACAACCCCCTAAACACATCAACGCACGAGATTTCTTCATACCCCTTCATTATAAAGGGCAGGATGATCCTTTTTAAAATACTATATGGCGTTGGAGACACCCCTCAACTGGGCCGGCCCATTGATAAAAGGCTGCAGGGAGCGCGACCCGAGATGTAAAAATTCACAAAATACATGCCGCTGCTAAGAATCGAACCACAGACCTCTTACACATGAAGTTTAGTCACTCACCAATTGAGCCGACTAATGTTTGTGAATAATTATGAGAGTGCAAACTTAAGAATCTCTCCGGACGGATTTATCGGGCCTATGAGCCGATATGGGAAGGCCACGAAAAACGCATAGAAGAAATTGGAAATAAAATCTCAACTAATCACCGTTATTAATTAGGCCTATTAACTAACCTTTGCATGCAATGGCTACTGCCTGATCCAATCAAGAAGACCCATGCGCTAGCTTCCATAGAGAGACGAGGGAATGAAGGGACGTGCTTAAATGCAGCAGCCTAATTTTTTTGTGATAAACTATGCAGCAGCCTAGTAAACATGGTACAAGTTTTGGTGCCTCTCAGACCCGATAAACCTTAGTGGAGGGAGTAACACAAAGGAAATTATGAATGAATTTTTAAAAATTGAATAATGTTTCATAATCCAACTTTTTTTAAACCACTTGAACTCATTTTGAAAACGTCATTTTTCATAAAAGCATGAACATTTTAAAAAAATGAATAATGTTTTTACAAGCATGAACATTTCAAAAAATTTAAGGAGATATGTTAGTTCAAAATGTTAAGAACATTTTTTCCAAGCAACATTTGAAAACTTTTAAAGAAATATGAGGGGCGTGCAAACTTCAGGACTAACATTTTGAAAAAAATGGTTGAACACTTCATTTTTTGGCTTCTTATATGTGGCTAATGTAACTTTGTGAATTTTCGGGAAAAAAATTCGTGTGTTTTAACACCGGATTTTGTTTTGTTTTATTCTGGATTTTTTCTTTTCCATTTTTTTCATTTGTGGGAATTTAAAAAAAATTCTTGAACTTTCTCATTTTCTCGAACTTTTTGGGTGATTTTTTTTAAATCTGCAAAAAAATTCAAATTCGTGAACATTTTTTCAACATCGATGAACTTTATTCAAATCTGTGAACTCTTGGGCCGGCCCAACACGCGCCCGGTCGGAGCGATGCCATCGCTTATCCGGGTGGTAGAAACCAAAAATTTGGTTTTGTACCCTTCATTCATTTTACAATTTTGGTTAGCAAACCTAAAAACTAAAATGTCAACCCCATACAACAACTGAAGATGTCGACAAACAACGTGCTCCTAGACAGAGCCTTTTGGCCTACACGGGCACCTTTCGTTGAACATGGTCTAGTTTTAGACATTCTTGAGACCACTCTAATTTTTGCTAGCAGATGGGCATGCACATGGTAGGCATCTATGCAAGATTTGAACGATTCCGACACCTTATGCAAGTTGCATGACTTATTGGTCATTTTCACCAAGAAAACTCCAAAAAATGCAAGAATTGTCGAAAACTCGAACAATTTGAGATCGTGCCTTGAATTGGTCATAAAAGCTCATGAAAAAATTTGGGGTCATTTGAAGATGCCAAAGAAAGTACTCTCAGACGGATCCCACGTGACCTACCCGAACAACCTCCATTGAACATGGTATACTTTTAGACCTGCATGAAATGACCCCAACTTTTGCCAGTAGGTAGGCATGCCCATGGCATGCAATCATGCCAGGTTTGAGCGATTTCCGACACCATACGCAAGTTGCGTCACGTTCGGCCATTTGTCGTCCATTTTTCATCGAGAAAACTCCATAAATTGCAAAAAAAAAACTCAAACAACTTGGCATTGTGCCTTGAATTGGTTATATAAACTCATGGAATTTTTTGGGTCATTTCACGATGCCGAAAAAAACGAGCTCTCATACAGACCCATCTCGCGTACCCGAACAACCCCCGTTGAACATGGTCTATTTTTTGGACATGCGTGAAATGATCCAACTATTGCCAGTAGGTGGGCATGCCATGGTTTGAACAAATTCTGACACTATATGCAAGTAACAAGTTGCATCACGTCCAAGCACGTATCAGCCATTTTTCATCGAGAAAACTCCAGAAAATGCAAGAATTGTTAAAACCTCAAACAACTTGGCATGGTGCCTTGAATTGGCCATTTAAGATTATGGGAAAGAATTGGAGTCATTTGAAGATGTCAAAAAACACATGCTCTCATTACGGCCCCTTCTGGGCTCCCCGAGCACCTCTGTTGAACATTGTCTATTTTTCGGACATGGATGAAATGACCCCAACTTTTACAAGCAGGTGGGCATTCTCATGGTAGGCATCCATGCCAGGTTCGAATTATTTCCGACACCATATGCAAGTTGCGTCACGTCCGGCCATTTATCGCCCTCTTTTTACTAAAGAAAATCCAGAAATTGCAAAATTTGTAGAAATCCAAAACAACTTGGCATGGTGCCTTGAATTGATCATACAAGTCAATAAAAAATGAAGTCATTTAACGGATGTTGAGAAACAACGTGCTCTCAACGGAGCCTTCTCGCCTATCTGGACACCTTAGGTTGAACATGCTATTTTTTGGACATTCAAAAAAGGACATCAACTTTGGTCAACTGGTGGGCATGCACATGGTGAAGATGTGAACACTTTTTTTAAATTTGCCAGCATTTTTTCATATTTGCGAATATTTTTTGGAACTTCTTTTATTTTCTAGGGCCTAAGCATTTTTTTCTTTTCTTAATTTTTTGTTATTCTTTTCTTTTTCGTTAATTGATTTTCTCCTTCTTGAACTTTATTATTCTTTTTGAAACCTGTTCAAAAATTTGAAAATTTCTTTAGAATACCAGATTCTTTTCTCAATACAAATTTAAAAAAATCTGGAATTTCACAAAATGTTTGTGTACTCTCATACGAACCCTTCTCTCCTGCGTGAACACTATCTGTTGAATATGGTTTATTTTTGGACACCCATGAAATGATCTATCTTTTGCCAGCAGATGAGCATGCTCATATTAGTCACCCATGTCAGATTTGAATGATTTCTGACATCATATGCAAGTTTTGTCACGTCTGGCCATTTATCAAGTATTGCTCACTCATAAAACTCTAGAAAATGCAAAAAAGTCAAAAACTCAAATACATTGGCATGGTTCATTGAATTGGTCATATAAGCTCACGAGAAAAATGAGGTTATTTGATGATGCCGAAAAAATGTGCCCTCATACGGACCCTTCTGACCTTTTCAAATTCTTTCATGTTCCCTTTTTCATTTTTTATTTTCTTTTCAAATTTATTTACCTTTATAAAAACTATTTGTGATTTTAATGTTTTTTTTGGAAAATTCAAAATTGGTTCGTGATTTTAAAAAGTTGTTCAGCATTTTTAAAAGTCTTTGTTTTCAATTGTTTTCACAAATTCAAAAAATGTACAGGATTTTCGAAAAATGTTATTTTTGTCTAGAAATTGTTCTGAATGTTAAATTCTTTCTGTTCACAATTTTTCTCAATACTCTAATAATGTTCATGTTTTCTCATAATGTTTGAAACTTCAAAAAAAATGTTCAGGTTTTTTAAAAATTGCTTGCGGTTTCCCAAAAAAATTGAGTTTTTAGAAAATTCATAAAAATGCTCGTGTTTTCATATTTTTTTCGTAAATTCCAAAAATATACAAGAATTTCAGAAAAGGTTATTGTTTTCTAGAAACTTTTGAGAATGTTAAAATTATTCATGTTTTCAATTTTTTCTCAAAACTCAAAAAATGTTTGGGAATTACTTATACTTTTAGCGCTTTTGAAAAATTGTTCAGAATTTCCAAAATGTTCCCCTTAACAATTTTTGTTCTCTAAGTTCCAAAAATTTCCTCATTTTTTCATAAGTATTTAGGATTTTAAAAAATGGTTCCTGTCAAAAAAGTTAAAGTTTTAATTTTTTTTGATTTTTCAAAGTTTGTTAGAGTTCTTGAAACAATCACTGGATTTCAAACATTACTCGCTTTTAAAAAAATATTCACAATTTCCAAGAGAAGATGAAAAATCCGAAAAGTGCCCGGATTCTACGTTGGAGTTAATTCTTAAAGTGGTACGCTCTTTACTCGACACAAAAGTCTGTTGGGTTGACTGGTAAGTAGGTGCTTTTTGTAAGGTTGAGGTGAAGAATTCGAATCCATGCGAGGTCGCTCTTAATTATTATTTTTAGCGATCATAGCGTTGTAGTAGGTGCGAGCGCTACTGCGGGCACCTTCTTGGGCCGGCCCAGTCGGGGGTATGCAGAGCGTATACAAGTACAAAGTGGGTATACCATGTCAAAAGTCCATATTACCCTTTATACGTTTTATGTGGGGGGTTGTACCGAAGCGGAAGTCTACTTACTTTCAATATTAACAAATGGAACCAATTTTCTGAATGTTAGCTTAGAGGAACCGGAAAAGAGTACTATAAAAAAGCACAAGCAAGAGTATGTACTGTTTCTCACACCCTATATACAAATTTAGCCAACAATATGAGTTTCTTCCTACATATATTTACTGTTCCAACAAGTCTCCATCAACAGCAATGCAAACAATTAAACTGTCGCAAGCAACTATGCACAGCCAGAGTAAAACAACATTTGGACGATATAAGTATCTGTTCATTAACTATATAAACTTACATTTTCTGATTTAAAATTCCAGTAATTTATTGCGTTATTTACTTTTTTTCAGTGCTGTATTTTCCAATACATGTAGGACAACTTGCACTCTGCTACAAATGAGGAATAAAATCCATCGCGTACAACCACAAATAACATAGTGCTTCTGTTCATACCACTTTGCTCAGCTTCTGCTGTAACCAAGGAACATTTAAACTTTTGTGTTCAACGGAAAGCTGTATCTTAAATCAAGTACCAACTCATGAATGGATCCAGTTTATGTTCTTTGGTGCACTTACGTTCTCAATAGAAGCATACAGTGTGTATTAAAATAAATTCATGAATGGACCAGTTCATATTCTTTGTTGCAATTAGGATCTCAATGGAAACCTACACTCTTTATTAGGATACATTAATTTCTAACTTGATTTTGCATTAACCATTTCTTAAACATCGTTCGGTTAGACATTCTTTCCCCTGTAAGACACCTATATAAGACCACCCCATAACATTGTAGTCGCTACAACTTTATCTCTGGAATTAGATTTTTTTTACTACAGGCACAACCATAGACAACCAACAAGAAGGCTACAGGTACGGCTACTACATATACAATTTTGTTTTCTACCTCCCTATCTGCTGCAAATAACAATACACATGAATCTTTCTCCAGGATACAATATGATGAACCAAATAATGTTCTGCCCCACTCAACAACTCATCCATCAAGGGAGGCTCAGAAGAAGTACATGGAAGCAATTGCAAAAATGAAAACTACTATGAAACAACCAATATGTATCACTTTTAGAGAAACCATTCCATTTGAAGACAAGACAAAACTATCTGAGGATCATCCATTCAAGTCCAGCAAATACATCTTAGAGTACATTAAGAAAGGAACACCACATGTCCAAATAGTTCTCGACGAAGAACACTCCAACTACAAAAAAAAAATAAGCATGTATTATGTTCTTTTTATGATCAATAAATAATTATGACTACATATGTATTTTGCAATTTTCAATAAGTATTTATGATTATACATATGTATTTCCCAATTTCAATTATCATATCATTGATCCAAACATTCTTTCATATGTATCTTTGAATTTTCAATTATCATATTGTCCATCCAAAAATCCGTCTTCTATAGAACCAAATATCATCTAAATGTATTGCATCCAATTCCCGCCGCAACGCGCGAGGTATTATCTAGTTAGCAATAATACTCGAACCTGTAATACATTAGTCATTGGTAATGAGTGGTGAATAAATGTTGGCTTAACACCTACTATTATATTATGGGACGGACTACAATTGATGTGAGTTATGTGTGTTTGTTAGATATAGAAGTTCTGCTTCGCCAGAAAAGAGTGCGGAAAAATAATTATGGATTTGTAAAGCCTAAAGCCCATTTACTATGGCTCCTTATTGTTTATTTTTATGTTTTGGGGAAAAAGAATAGTCATTCCTTTTATCTGCGAAATATTTTCCCCCTTCCCTTCCGTGCCGCCGCGCGTGGTGGCCTCAGCCGCGAAGGGTGATTCTTCTCCTTGTCGCCAGCCGGCCGGTAGAGTGCTCTGCCTGGGAGGTTTCCCAGAGGAAGGCCGGGGAGCCCCGCTGTCGAGAAGCAGCATGCGGCTGGAAACGGGGGAGGCAGCTGCTCCGATCGTCTTGCGTGCTCGCCGCACCGAGGTGCCTGTCGCTGTGCTGGGGTTGCGGTTCCTCTCTAACGGCGACGCCTAGGACCTCCAAGGTTCGACTTGTCCTCCCCACCATCTTCCCCTCCGACCAACTATCCACTGCTCTGCATACTGTCTGAAATACGCTTTGATAGTACATACTGATTAACACTTTTTAAACCTATCATCGATGTACTCCCTCCATTCGGAATTACTTGTCGCGAAAATGGATGTATCTAGACGTATTTTAGTTCTAAATACATTCATTTCCGAGACAAGTAATTCCGAACGGAGGGAGGTTCCTAAATATAACTATTTTTAGTTATTTCATATGGACTACAACATACAGATGTATGTAGACATATTTTAGAGTGTATATTTACTTATTTTATTCCGTATGTAGTCGTTTGTTGGAATCTATAGAAAGACTTATATTTAGGAATGGAGCGAGTAGAAGTTAGTGACGAGCCACACTGTGAATTAAACTAATGCACGGCAAGTGTACGCCAAATCCTTGCTTATGGGTACGCCAAATGACCCCATTGCTTTTAGTCGGTAGTGTGGTGTCTAGGAACGTCACCCAGCTCCCAACAACCAACAATAATACTCCCTCCATTGGGAAATACTTGTCATAGAAATGGATACAAACGGGTGTATCTAGAACTAAAATACATCTAGATACATTCCTTTGTTGGACAAGTATTTTCGGACAGAGGGAGTAGATCGATATATGGTTGAGGATTCTCCCTTCAGCTCTGAAATACTGAAATATGCTTAGTAGTACAACATTAACAATTGCTAATCCGATATCGCTGTGAAGTGTACAACCTATCAAGTGATGAGTCACACTGTCAATTAAACAAATGCGCGGTGAGTACACGCCAAATCCTTGCCGAATGATGCTACTGGGTATGCCAAATTCGCCTCACGCAGCAGGTCCCAACAACCCACACTAATAGATCGATTAATGGTTAAACTTTGCGTTAGCCGCCGGACAGCCATACACATTGTCGTCACTAAATTCAATCCCTGATGCGGGCTTGGTTCAGGCAGCGGTTGTATATACATGTGGTTGCTGGTGGGTACAGCTACCGTCGATAGAAATACTTCCTCCGTCCGAAAATACTTGTCATCAAAATGGATAAAAAGAGCCAATATGTACTTTATATGAGTATGGCGATACGTCGCTGTAAAGCGTAGCTAACGGTGTATCCCTAGTATAGATTAAAAGGCACTGATGATGAGTGTCACACTGCTAAATCAATATGAGATGCGCGATGGAGGCCTGGCAAGTCATAGTTAAAAACTAATCGAGTAGCTTCTGTCTATCTAAGCAGCAGGACCTAAGAGCCTGAGACATGCATCTCAAATCCACCTCAAGTAATTCCTTTAAATAGTTATTAAACTTTGTGTTAGAGCATAGGAGTTAATTAAATTCTATGTCAGCATATAGGAGTATATTCTGTTCAGTATCGCAGCTAGCAGACAGCTATGACTGTCAAACCCTTATGCATTTTCACTAAATTTTAAGCGATGGAGTGGGTTCTTGGAGGAAGATCGTCACACCCGGGCTCTGTAGAAATTGAAACCAACACTTGATCTTTATATGAGAGACTGAGTGTGTTGTTGAGGCATCGCTGTCTATCCTTGTAATAAGAGCCGGCCTGGGTGTGTTCATGCATCGCTGTCTATCCATGTAATGAGAGCGGAGCAGGCAGAATTAACTAGTGGCCCCGCTGTTATAAACTAGTACTCCTTTCGTTCGGAATTACTTGTCGCAGAAATGGATATATTTAAACGTATTTTAGTTCTAGATACATTCATTTCCGAGACAAGTAATTTCGAACGAAGGAAATAATGGGCAAAGACTTGGAGGCCGGCAAAGTCATGAGTGGGCAGCGCGTGAATCACAATTCAACATCAATTGGGGGAGGCCATTAACAGTTAACAATTAAACAAATATGTTGATCAATTAGCACAACATTAACAATTAACACCTGTTAATCCTAACATCGAAATAAAACCCACGCAATGATGAGTCACACTGCCAATTAAACTAATACACGATGAGTGCTCGCCAAATCTTTGCTGGATGGAGTTGCCGAGTATGCCAAATGTCCCATTGCTCTTTGTTGATCATGCATATATATAATCCAACTATTGACGTAGAAATGTATTGCCTAGTCTCTTTCATCAGATCGGTGTTCTGGTTGCATTAGCTAGAGCATGCACTTTTACATGGTTTCTGAGCTAAGAGGTCTTGAGTTCAAGACCCGGCCGGCGCAATTAAATTGCAGCCCACTTTCGGTCCATGTTTAGGCGTAAGAGAACCTAGTATTTAACAAAAAACTACCACAATTCATGGAAACGTGATCAGAAACTATCACTTTACAAATTTGTGCCGAAAACTATCACTTTTTCTTTAATCTTTAACTAAAAACTACCATGTCTATACATCGACCCATTTGTCCATTTTAAACGCACTTACGACAGGTCTGGCCCGCATGTAAGTGCTGGCATCATTAGTCAACGCCGTTTGTACCCGCTGCTGCTCGCCCGTTCTGCCGCGCGCCGTGCCTGTCGCTCGCAGCGCCCGCAGACACAGGCGTACGACGAGCGCAGATTGCGGCGGAGGCGGCCAACAGGGAGGAGGCCGAGAAGGCGCTCCGAGCGCGCGCAGGAGCACTTCCTCGCGGGCAACATGGCGGGGGCGCGGTTGCTGACCGCCAAGGCCCGGCGGATCTCCCCCTCGCTCCCCGATGCCGCGCACACGCTCGCCGCCTACGACGTCCACGCCGCCGCGGCCGGGACCCAGCACCGCGCGGGCTACTGGGACGATGTCATCGGCATGGCCCTGTCCGCCTCCGCCTCCGCCTCTGCCGTGAAGAGGCAGTTCCGGTGCCTGTCCCTCGTCATCCACCCCGACAAGAACCGCTCCGCCGCCGCCGAGGGCGCCTTCAAGCTGCACGGACAGGCCTGCGACGCCCTCTCCTTCTGCTCCGGCGCTGGCCACGTCCCCTACTACAGCAGCGCCGCCACCACCGCGGCCTCCGCGCACGAGTGGTACCGGTCTCACCACGCGGGCCGCTCGCAGCGCTCGACCGCCTCATCGACCGTGGATCAAAACCCGCTAATTCTTCTGACCTCACAACCACCGCTGCTGCCATGTTCGGCGTTGATGAAGCAAGAAGGCATGCTACAGATCAGCACCAATCAGGATTAAGGTTGGATCTTTCCCAGCTGATCCTCAGCGACAAGAAAGACCAAATTGGAGTGATCGGAGTGTGGGGAACAAGTGGCACGGTTGGGCATACCTCCATCATCTTTGATGCTTACGAGAATCCAAATATCAAAGTCAAATTCCCATCCCGAGCGTGGCTTAGGGTGACACGCCCTTTCCACCGGAAACAATTTGTCCGGAGTATAGTGGAACAGTTTCGAGCAACCACCATAGGGGTGGTTGATTTTCTGCTGGAGGCAGAGGGGGAGAAGACTTGGCATGAGTTGGCACATGAGTACAGTGAATATGTCAGCAAGAAGTGGTACCTGATTGTGCTTGCCGTGACTATCCACCATTGAAGAATGGCACCAGATCAAAGCTTGCTTCCGAGAAAACAAACAGGGGAGCCATATCGTAGTATCCACAGAGCATGTTGAAGTTGCAAGCCTATGCCAGGGCGAGGGAAGTACCGTGTCGGAGCTCAAGCAATTGTCTGCTGAACAGACTATATATGCTTTCTACCATCAGGTACTACTTCAATTTTGAACACAAGTTTTTGGTTCACTCAGTTCGAAATCTTGAGTTTATTTATTTCTTTAGAAAAATATCATCCAAGATGTAAACCTTTAGATCAGCTATGCATGGAGTGCTTGAGGCGGGATCAATTAATTTGTGTGTTTGGACAAAGCCAAGAATGAGAAATTTCCCGGTGCAAATCCTAACACGCCACTGGGAAGAGAATATTCAGCAT
>NC_057810.1:723322606-723338826 GCF_018294505.1 Triticum aestivum
ACCATAGACCTTCACAGTCCTCCCAGATCTTTTGTCTTCGTCCATATATTCCTTGCTGATATTGGTTTCCTCTGCGAAGATCCCTAGGGACAGGTTACCACTCTCCAGTGGGAGAGGGCGGCAGGTGACTAGGTTCGGTGGCGATGTGTTTCCTTGAGACATAACGACAAGGGTGAAGGGAGAAGAGAGGTAGAGTAGGGAATCCAATAGATAGAGACAAAATTAGACTTGTTCTATTCTTGCTTGCCTTACATATTGACAAAACTAAATCATATCGGTTAGGACTCTTTAATAGAACAATAACTATATTTCTCCTCTATTAATACGGATTACATAAGAACTGAAATATTTCGTAGTTTTTGTCCTCCTTGAATGATAAATGGTTGTAGCTTCTAGAGGCGGCTGAGGAGGGTATACGGACGGCTAAGCGTATATGTCTCACCAAGTCACCATACATGACATGTAGGTGGTCATGCAATGCTGAGTTCTAATGTTTTTAGTAACTTTATGTTCCCCCTGCTTGTAGTAGGAGCAAACTTTCTATGTAACTCATGAATACTTTGTGTTCGTGTACTTCTCCGCTTTTTTCAAATTTTGGACTGCTTTTAGTATTTTCGGCAAAGCCAAGCCTTAACAGGTCACCTCAGCAAAATTGACTTGTATGCATGCTATCCTAGCTTCGATTTACTATTTGTGGTTCATTGTGGTAACAAAATTTTTGTGTAGCAACTGGAAATGCATTGAGCTGATTCTTCAGTAAGTTTTTGGAATGATTCGTCAATTAAATTTCATGTAGTTATTGTTTGCTTGTGTTCAGGGGTCTCAAGACATGACATATTCATCAAAGCCAACATCTAGCACAACGCTACCCTGCATTGTTGAGGATGAGATAAAAGAATACCAGTCTAATAATAATGTTGACAGAAAGATGATAGTGCAAGAAGAGCACACACACACACCAACACGATTTCATGTGTTTTTGAAGAATTCCAGCTTGTTGGGAGAGACTAAAAAAATGCTATTATTGAAGTCTTACAAGAACACGCTTCCACCTCACAATTTCAGGCGATCGCAGTGTGGGGAATGGGTGGTCTTGGAAAAACCACTCTGTCATGGTTCTAAGTCTGACAGTAGAATGGGGGGTAGGTATGGAGAGGCAAGATCCTAGCTATGGAGCAGTTGTACACACGAGTGTTTTACGAGTTCGGGCCCTTCTCGGAAGAAGTAACAGCCCTACGTCTCGGAGCCCGGAGGCGGCCGACTGGATTATGTGTGTGAAAGGTACAGGGGTGCGAACCCTTCTACCAGTGGAGGGGGGTGGCTTATATAGTGGACGCCAGGAGCCCAGCCAGCCCACGTAGCAGAGGGTTAAAGTACATTAAGGTCTGGCGTTACTGGTAACGCCCTACATAAAGTGTCATCATGGCCATTAAGACTACTTAATTATAGACCGTTTGGATACAGAGTAGATCTTGTTCCGAAAGGAGGTCCAAGCTCGCCCATGACCCTGCGGCTGATCGTGGCAAGGGAGTCGCGCCTGCTGGGCAGTCGACTAAACGTCCTCAGACAACTTCACCGGCGCCGACTGAAAAGGCGTCGAAGCAACCCCGAGCGGCCCCGTCAAAACCGGCGAAAGCCCTACCGAAGATGAGGATGGAGATTCCGACTGTCTCTGGGTAACGGTCATAATCAATGTTTTTCATTCTTGGTCGATTCGATCGCTGACCGACTGATATTTGTAAATCATAGTGCTGCTACTTCCGAGACTTCAGCCAGGCATGAGGATCAAGAAATGGAAGATGCTGTGACTTCTCAGCCTGGTATGATCTGCGCGGTTTCTCTTTCGGTCGATTGAATCTTTATTTTTGATTTTGAACTTTTTCTGCAGCTCTGCCTAACGTTGTCATCAATCTTCCTGACAATGACGACGAAGCGCCTCTGAGGCAGAGGAGGAGCAGGAAGGCGACTGTTGGCAAGGCTGCGCAGGTTATGTCAGCACCTGGACCACATATTCCCGAGGGGGGCAATGTTGCTCGGGCTACCGTGTCCTTTGCGGAGCCGTTGACGGTTGCCCGCCCTTCGTCGTGGAGTGCTGACCCGCCTTCTCTCTTCTCCACCTACCACGTCCTGGAGGACCAAGCAAGCGCTGCTAAGGAAGCCATACGCCAGGCCGGAATTATGATGGAGCAGGTGAAGGCGATCCGAACCGCCAGCCAAGCAGCTTATGACGCGAGCTCAGCTCTCCAGAGCAATGTCCAGGTTAGTTGAACACCGACTGAAAATCTTGATATTTGTCATGCACCCACTGGGTGTGTCAATTCTACAGTGGACTGCTGGCAGTCGACTATAGTCTTTGTGTCTTGAGATTTCTCGCTCTACTTGTTCCACTCGACCATGGTCTAGTGGAACAATTAAACTGGTGGGGGCACGCTGAGTGCACCCACTGGGTGTAGTCCCCGAGACCATGGTCGATTGCTGGCAATCGGCTATGGTCTGAAAATTTCTCCCTTGTTTTTTTTAACAGTCAACTGCTTCCGGTCGACTGGTCGACTCTGAGTCTAGCTGATAAAACTTGTGGGGGCACGCTGAGTGCACCCACTGGGTGTAGTCCCTGAGACTACAGTTGAATGTTTAGATTCATATGTAGTCTTAGAAATAGTACGATTTTTTCCTTTAGTCACTCGGAAGTGATCTGTCGTTTGATGTTTGTCGACTGAACTTTCATAGTAATCTTGTGACCTTGTTTCTCGTTATACCGAATTGGAGAACAAGTATATCCAGCTTGAGCTTGACCAAAAGCTTGTCCAAGAGAACTTCACGAAGGTGAAGGAGGAGGCAAAAGGTATGTTCGGTGAGAATCTTGACGACTGTCCTCCCCTCTTGCCTGTCTCCGAATCTGATCTTATTGTGATTTTCGCAGAAAAACTGAGGGATGCTCTGAAGAAGAAGGATCTTGACCTTGCCGAGGCGCAGAAAACGGCCGCAGACAAGACTAGGCTTGCAGAAGAGAAGTTGGCTTCCATCAACAAACTTGAAGAAGAAAATACTAATCTGAAAGCTGCTCTTGACGTGGCCAACCAAGAAGTCACTCGACTGAAGAATGCCAATATGGTCCTGGACGACAAAGCTGGTGAACTGGCAGGAAAAAAGAATGACTTGGAGCTTTATCTGGGAGGACTCGCCAAAAAGATGTTCCTCATGCTCGAAGGTAACCTCTTATCTCTGATTGGTAGTTACTGACTGGCTGTAGGGCATTAGCTTATTCTTGCATCATGTCCACAGAATTCTGCCAAAACTTTGAAGAGGAGACTAGTCGAGTGGAAACTGGTTTGGATCCCATCAATTCTCCGGTGAAGGACGAAACTGCTATGAACGTGCTCCGCCTCGAGTCCCGCATTGCTGCAGTGGTCGATTACCTTGCAAGACTGAAGGCCGCTGTATCGTGCATCGACACATCGCTCCGGCCAGAAGAAACACTTCAGAACGACCTTGAGTCGCTGATGACTCGACTGACCGAGATTCCGAGTCGAGTGCAAGAGTGGAAGAAGTCTTATGCCAGGTGCGGTGCTGACGTCGCTCTGTCCTTGGTCCGCGTCCACTGCAAAGAAGCAAGAGAAGACAAGCTGGTGTCTCTCAAGGTGGCCAACACTAGGCAGCATGACTTCCGTTCTTTCATGGAGACCTTCATCGCGGCTGCTACTCGGATCGCAGATGGGATCGACCTGGACGAGTTTGTTGCGCCTTCCAGCCCTCCGCAGGAGGGGTAAAAAACTTTTATGCTCGATGATTTGAATTTGCCTCGGAATGCCGGGTGATTTTTGTAACCGCCAAACTTTAACAGGCTTGATGCCTGAGCACTTTTGGGTCCGTAGGACGTTATCCAAACTTGATTTGCCGTTTGAAATACGTTTGCTTCTTTCGGATAACCGTCTTCTTTGGGTTGGAATATATGCTAGCATCTGAAATGCTCTTTTGCAGGTAGGAGTGAAGCACAAATTGCAGTCGACTTGTGCTCGTCATGTTTGGGCAAGTGCTTGGTTGCAACCAAGCCTCCGAGTGAGAAGCTTGTTCTCCACTCAGAAGGATTTAGAAACTTAGGCGAGCACTGAGCTGTAACTAAGCCCCCGAGTGGGAGGTTTGCTCTCCACTCGGCAAGATTTTTAGAAACTAAGGCGAGCACTGAGCTACAGCTAAGTCCCCGAGTGGGAGGTTTGCTCTCCACTCGGCAGGATTTTAGAAACTTAGGCGAGCACCGGGCTGCAGCTAAGCCCCCGAGTGGGAGGTTTGCTCTCCACTCGGCAGGTTTTTAGAAACTTAGGCGAGCACTGAGCTGCAGCTAAGCCCCCGAGTGGGAGGTTTGCTCTCCACTCGGCAGGATTTTGGAAACTTAGGCAAGCACCGGGCTGCAGCTAAGCCTCCGAGTGGGAGGTTTGCTCTCCACTCGGCGGGATTTTAGAAACTTAGGCGAGCACTGAGCTGCAGCTAAGCCCCCGAGTGGGAGGTTTGCTCTCCACTCGGCAGGATTTTTAGAAACTTAGGCGAGCACTGGGCTGCAGCTAAGCCCCCGAGTGGGAGGTTTGCTCTCCACTCGGCAGGATTTTTGTGGCGCGGTTTTGGAGGAGAAGGTAGCAGTCGACCTACGCTTCGTCCTCCTTGCGGGACGCACGTTGTGTTTGTGATGTAGCTCGGAAGGAGGAAGCGGGGGTCGACCTGCGCCTCGTCCTTCTTGCGAAGCGTACAATGTTTTTTATTCTTAGGCGAACACAAGGTTGCAGCTAAGCCTCCGAGTGGAAGGCTAGCTCACCACTCGGTAGGATTTTCAAAAAACTTAGGCGAGCACTGGGCTGTAGCTAAGCCCCCGAGTGGAAGGCTGGCTCACCACTCGGTAAGATTTTGTTTACTTAGGTGAGTACTTGGACTGCAGCTAAACCTCTGAGTGCGAGGCTGGCTCACCACTCGGTAGGATTTTGTTTTAACTTAGGCGAAATGGATTTGCAGCTAAGCCTCCGAGTGGGAGGCTGGCTTACCACTCGGTAAGATTTTTTACAAGCTTAGGCGAAACGGGTTCGCAGCTAAGCCACCCACTGGGGGACAGATTTATGAGAGAAAAAGCAATAACAATCACTAAGAAAATTATGAAACACTTGTCTTTGATGAATACACTACATGAGTACTTTTATTACAACTCATCCGAGCGAAAAACTTAAGTATAGAAAGGGCAGAGTAAGTCTGCGTTCCTTGCTCTGGGCTCGTCAATCTGGTGCTCGACATTGTAAAGGCGGTATGCCCCATTATGGAGAACTTTAGTGACGATGAAGGGACCTTCCCAAGTAGGAGCAAGCTTGTATGGTTTTTGCTGATCCACTCGGAGAACTAAATCTCCCTCCTGGAAAGCTTGACTCTTCACATTTCTGGCATGGAAGCGACGTAAGTCCTGCTGGTAAATGGTTGATCAGATCAAGGCCATCTCTCTTTCTTCTTCTAGAAGGTCGACCGTGTCCTGTCGGGCTTGCTCTGCTTCAGCTTCGGTGTACAGTTCGACTCGGGGTGCGTTGTGAAGCAGGTCACTCGGTAAGACTGCTTCAGCTCCATAGACCAAGAAGAACGGAGTCCTCCCAGTCGATCGGCTTGGCGTGGTCCTTAACCCCCAAAGCACTGATGAAAGTTCGTCGACCCATGCACCGGCTACGTGCTTGAGGTCACGCATCAGTCTGGGTTTCAACCCTTTGAGAATTAAGCCATTTGCGCGTTCTGCTTGACCATTCGACTGGGGGTGAGCGACCGAAGCATAGTCGACTCGTGTACCTTGAGATGTGCAGAAAGCTCTGAATTCTTCGGAGTCGAAATTTGACCCATTGTCTGTGATGATGCTGTGTGGAACTCCATATCTGAATACCAACTCCCTGATGAAGCTGACGGCGGTGCCGGCATCCAGATTCTTGATGGGTTTAGCCTCAATCCACTTAGTGAACTTGTCGACTGCTACCAACACATGGGTGTAGCCGTTTCTGCCTATCCTCAGAGGTCCAACCATATCCAGTCCCCACACAGCAAAGGGCCAGACGAGTGGAATGGTTTTCAAGGCTGAGGCGGGTTTGTGTGACATATTGGAGTAAAATTGACATCCTTCACACTTGTCAACTATCTCTTTCGCCATCTCATTTGCTCTGGGCCAATAGAAACCAGCTCGGTATGCTTTAGCCACGATGGTCCGAGAAGACGCATGATGGCCGCAGGTCCCCGAGTGGATGTCGTTGAGAATCATTCGACCTTCTTCTGGTGTTATGCATTTCTGGCTGACTCCAGTCACACTTTCTCTGTATAACTGTCCCCTCATGACGGTGAAGGCTTTGGATCGGCGGACGATCTCCCGAGCCTCTTCTTCATTCTCGGGGAGCTCTTTTCTCAGAATATAGGCGATATAGGGCACTGTCCAATCGGGAGTGATGACCAGAACTTCCATGACCAAGTCGACCACAGCTGGGACCTCGACTTCAGTCGGATCTGTGGCGCTTTTTGGCTGCGGGACTTCCTCAGTGAAAGGATCTTCTTGAACCGACGGCGTGTGAACATGCTCCAAAAACACACCACTCGGAATGGCTTCCCTCTTGGAACCTATCTTCGCCAAGTCATCGGCTGCTTGATTTTTCAGTCGGGGAACATGATGGAGCTCTAATCCCTCAAATTTCTTCTCCGGCTTTCTGACTGCATTGCAGTATCCAGTCATGGCTGGGCTTCTGACGTCCCACTCCTTCATCACTTGGTTGACTACTAAGTCCGAGTCACCGTAGACCATGAGGCGACGGACGCCGAGTGAAATGGCCATACGCAACCCGTACAAGAGTGCTTCGTATTCTGCTTCATTGTTGGAGGAATCAAAGTGAATCTGGAGTACATATCTGAGCTTATCTCCTCGGGGGGAAACCAAGACCACTCCGGCACCGGAACCATTCAGAATTTTGGAGCCATCGAAGAACATAGTCCAGTGCTCCGAGTGAACTTGGGTTGGTAACTGCTGTTCAGTCCACTCGGCGAGGAAGTCTGCTATTGCTTGGGACTTGATGGCTTTCTTTGTCTCTGTTGTGCAGAATCTCTGATAAGGGGGCGTCGGTGACGACTGTGATAATATGGTCAGAGAAGTAGTGAGCAACTTTCTTCGTGGTCATATAAATCCCGTATACAAGCTTCTGATAATGAGGGTATCGTTGCTTGGATGGGGTCAGGACTTCGGAAATGTAATACACTTGGCGCTGAACTTTGAAGGCTTTTCCTTCCTCTTCCCGCTCGACCGTAAGTACAGTACTGACGACTTGTCCTATGGCTGCAATGTAAAGTAGCAAAGGCTCTTTGATGATTGGGGCAGCAAGCACCGGCTGGGTGGAAAGCAGGGTTTTAACTCTGCAAACGCTGCATCAGCTTCTGGAGTCCACTCGAACTTGTCTGACTTCTTCATCAGACGGTAAAGAGGCAATGCCTTTTCACCGAGGCGAGAGATGAATCGACTTAATGCGGCCAAGCATCCAGTAAGTTTCTAGACATCGTGCACACGCACGGGGCGTTTCATTCGGAGTATAGTGCCAACTTTTTCTGGTTTAGCATCGATTCCCCGTTCGGAAACGAGAAAACCGAGTAACTTTCCACCAGGAACTCCGAATGTGCATTTTGATGGATTAAACTTGATATCATACCTCTAGAGGTTGGCAAATGTTTCAGCTAGGTCAGTCAGCAGGTCGGAACCTTTCCGTGACTTGACCACAATGTCATCCATGTATGCTTCCACATTCCGACTGATTTGAGTGAGCAAACACTTCTGAATCATCCTCATGAACGTGGCTCCGGCATTCTTGAGGCCGAATGGCATGGTGACATAACAGAAGCACCCGAATGGGGTGATGAAAGCCGTTTTGATCTCATCGGGTCCAAACAGACGGATCTGATGGTACCCGGAATAAGCGTCCAAGAAAGAAAGTCGCTCGCATCCCGCAATCGAGTCGACTATCTGGTCGATGCGGGGAAGAGGAAAATGATCTTTCGGGCAGACCCGATTGATATGCTTGAAATCGATGCACATGCGAAGAGAATTGTCTTTTTTGGGGACCATGACGACATTGGCGAGCCACTCGGAGAGGTAAATCTCTTGGATAAACTCCGCTGCTAGGAGCCGAGCCACTTCTTCGCCAATGGCCTTTCTTTTCTGGACGGCCGACCATCGCAGATGTTCCTTCACAGGTTTTGCCTTCGAGTCGACAAGTAGACGATGCTCAACCAGTCCCCTGGGTACACCCGGCATGTCAGAAGGTTTCCATGCGAAGATGTCCCAGTTCTCAGGAGGAACTGGATGAGCGCTTCTTCCTATTTAGGGTCGAGTGTTGTGGAGATATGAGTCGGAGCAGCGTTTGGGTCGGTCGGGTGGATGTGAACGGGTTTTGTCTCACCGGACGACTGAAACGCTAATTCCATGGCAGGCTTCTTGGCTCGCAACAAATCACTCGGGTCTGCGTTCCTTTGGTGTTCTTGCCACTCTTCTGCCACCATCTGAGCATCGGCAATTTTCGAGCCCTTCTGGAAGCACTCTTCCGCCTTCTTGTGGTTACCAGTGACAGTGATCACGCCTTTAGGGCCTGGCATCTTTAGTTTGAGATACACGTAACATGGTCGAGCCATAAAATGTGCATAAGCTGGCCTGCCCAAAATTGCATGATAGGCACTCTGGAAATCCACAACCTCAAATGTCAGCTTTTCTTTGCGGAAACTCTTTGAATCACCAAAAACTACGTCAAGAGAAATCTGGCCGAGTGATGCGGCCTTCTTGCGAGGGATGACTCCATAAAAACTCATGTTGCTTGTGCTCAGCCTGGACATCGGAATGCCCATCCCTTTTAGCGTCTCAGCATATAGTATATTCAAACTGCTGCCGCCATCCATCAACACTTTGGTCAGTCGAGTGCCCTCAACGACCGGGTCGACCACCAACGCTTGCCTCCCAGGGGTGGCTATGTGTGTGGGGTGATCAGATTGGTCGAACGTAATGGCGGTCTGAGACCACTTCAGGTAATTGGGTGTTGACGGAGCAGCCATGTTCACCTCTCAGTTTATAACTTTCAGTCGGTTTTTGCTTTCAACATCGGCAAAAATCATCAAGGTGGAATTGACCTGCGGATATTCTCCGTCACTATCCTCCTTGTCCTCAACTTTGTCTGACTCTTTTCCTTTGTCCTTGGACTGCTTTCCTTGGAACTGCTGTATCAGGAGTCGACATTGTCGAGTGGTATGCTTCGGGTAGATGAAATTACCCTCTTCGTCCTTCTTGGTGTGGATGTGACATGGCAAATCCAACACGTCATTTCCTTCTTTATGTTTTACTTTCTTGGGGTTCCAAGGCCCCTTGGGTTTCCCTTTGAATTTTCCTTGGTTCAGGGCTAAGGCTTCTTCAGGTGCAGCTGGCTCAGCTTTGCGCTTTTGTTTTCGACTGGAATTTCCACCTCCGGTGTCTTGGGCGACTGACTTATGTTTGCCACTCCGGAGCCGATCCTCTTCCTCACCATTGGCAGATTTGGTGGCTATTTCCATCATTCGACTCAGAGACATGTCTCCTGTTCGACCGAATTTCAGGCTTAGCTCTCTATACTTTACACCCTCCTTGAAGGCGCAGACCGCCTGGTGGTCGGATACATTTTCTACTGTATGATGCAGTGTGATCCACCTCTGGATGTAATCTCTCAGAGTCTCATTCGACTTCTGCACACAAGACTGCAGCTTTGTCAGTCCTGCTGGCCGCTTGCATGTTCCTTCGAATGTCCTGACAAACACTCGGGAGAGGTCCTCCCACGTGTAGATGCTGCTGGGTGTCAACTGATTCAGCCATGCCCTGGCTGACCCTTCCAACATGAGAGGCAAATGTTTCATGGCCACCTCGTCATTTCCACCGCCGATCTGAACAGCCACTCGGTAGTCCTCAAGCCAAGTGTCGGGCTTGAACTCACCGTTGAACTTGCTGACCCCAGTCGCCAACCTGAAGTTGGGAGGAATCACCGCGGCTCTGATGGCTCTGCTGAACCACTCTGGTCCGGAGATGTGCACTCGGCTGCTGGTGGGTACATCTCTGTCATTACCCTCTCCATGGGCTCTGTTCCGGTCGACCAGGCCTTGAACGATGATGGATCTTGCATCAAAGCCTGGTTCTCTGGGGTCGACTGGAATTCTTCGCCCGCCACTGTACTGGCGTCTGTCGTCCTGCTATCGAGGCATATATGATCCACCCCTCCGGGGAGGAGTGGGCGCTCGACGTCGATCGTTGCGATCGACTCGGTGATCATCATGCTCATAGTTCCTGTACTGATCGTGTCGGTCACCACGCCCTTCACGCCTCGGGGGCGATTTGGGGCTATGCGCTGACTGGACAGTATTCGCTGCCACGGGCCTGCTATGAATCCTGTTCCGCGACTGCGACATAGCTGAATTCTGATCTCCAGCTGCCGGGAGCAAATCCCTGATCTGCATCAATCCTCTGCCAGCCTCTGACTGGGAAGGCTGGATCGACTCTGCTATACGTGTTGCAGCTGCTAAATTATGGATTGGAGTGCGGTATACCTGAGTCGGAGGTTTAAAGAGTTGGCGTCGACTGGAGTCTGGAACCCGTTGCCGCGCGCGCTCGTCGAATGCCTGCTGAAGGTTCTCCAGTCGAGTGCGCTCAGCCAGGTTGGCCAAGCGCGCGTCCTCTAAGGCGCGAGCCTCAGGGGTTTCCCCAACGATCGGAGTATGAAGTGCATCCATGTTCCGGCGGCGAAGCTCTTCCCTCTGCTGTGAGTCGAGGGGCTCGGGGCGGTACTCCTCATGGTCGTGCGACGGGTCGCCTCCGCCGTTGCCTCCCTTGGTGCCAGGAAAGCCGGGGGGAACGTGCGGTCCATTGACCATCAGGACCTCCGTCGCCGGATCACTGCTGTCGCATTCGGATGCAGTCTCTGCGGAGCCAGTCGACAGGTCGAACGGGCCGTAGAGAGATTCGTCGGGCTCGATTGCCGCGACTTGGGCAGTGGTCGACTGGCGAGCCACTGCGTGCCTCACCCACCGCTGAAGCCTCGACCGACCGGAGCACTTACGCCGGCGGGAAGCTGAGAGGGAGGATGACACGAAAACCGGCCGATAGTGAGTCGACGGTTGCCGCAGAAGGACGCCGCGGATGCACGCTCGAAAATGTGTAGCTCCGCGGACCGGGAGCGCATCCACGTCGAGCGGGGCCTCCTGCAGCCAGGCAGAGTCGTCGGTGATGAATGTGAGCGCGCCGAGACGGATCTCGCGGCCCTCAACCAAAACTCCAACTGAAACCATGATGATGGGAATTTGAAAAGATTGCAACTTCTCCAACAAATCGCTAAGACACCTGCCGCACGGTGGGCGCTAATTGTCGTGGTTCTAAGTCTGACAGTAGAATGGGGGGTAGGTATGGAGAGGCAAGATCCTAGCTATGGAGCAGTTGTACACACGAGTGTTTTACGAGTTCAGGACCTTCTCGGAAGAAGTAACAGCCCTACGTCTCGGAGCCCGGAGGCGGTCGACTGGATTATGTGTGTGAAAGGTACAGGGGTGCGAACCCTTCTATCAGTGGAGGGGGGTGGCTTATATAGTGGACACCAGGACCCCAGCCAGCCCACGTAGCAGAGGGTTAAAGTACATTAAGGTCTGGCGTTACTGGTAACGCCCTACATAAAGTGTCATCATGGCCATTAACACTACTTAATTACAGACCGTTTGGATACAGAGTAGATCTTGAACTCCTGGTGGTCGAGTGAGTCTTCATGGTCGAGTGTCTTCAGGTTCGTCGAGTGTCTTCTAGCCGGTCGAGTGGAATCCCTCTTGGTTGACTGGAAGACGGCTTCTTCTAAGAGATGTCCTTGGGGAGGGTACCTTGGACAGGTCCGTAACCCTATCCTAGGTACATGACTTCATCACACTCTGATCAAAGATATTTACCAAAGTCAAGAGGTCAATGAAATGTTTGGTAAACATGCTTTTGTCACAGTCTTGCGACCTTTCAAGCTTGAGGAGCTCCTGAGGAGCTTAATATACCAGTTAGAAGCAAAGAAGAGCGCCATGGACTTTGCGTTTGGTACCAAAGAAGATATTGGTTCGATGGGGGTTAAAGAGTTGACAGAAGTGTTATGTAAACGTTCACAAGGAAAAAATGTCTGATTGTTCTCGATGACCTATCATCCACCACTGAATGGGATAAAATAATGCTGAGTTTACTTGCAATGAAGAATCCAAGCTTGGTTATTGTGATCACAACAAGGCAAGAGGATATTGCTAAACATCGTTGCAAGAAACCAGAGTACATGGAACAAAAGGAGTGCATACACTTTCTTAGTGTTCTACAAGACAAGGATGCATGTGATCTCTTCACAAAAAAGGTATTAGAGTTGTTACTTGTATTTCTTTAGGATGGGTCATGTCAGATTAGTGTAGTGTAGCTCCGCTGGACCACGATTTGGAGGAGATACTTCCAAATGGTTGCAAAACGTAAGATGCAGCCACCACCATGACCGATGTCATAGGGTCATCATGTTGGAATGTTGTACTTTCAGTAATTAAACAAAAACACTGATTATGTTAACCATTGTCTAGTTAGGCCAGGTTAGGTTAGTAGCAGACCGACAATAATTACGGCTCCACCACTGCTCTTATATCAAAATTATACTTGAGGCAATGGTTAAAACAATGTCATGTAATTAGAACGAGTTTCATTTCTTTGAATTTTCCAATTTGTTCAAAACAGTATTTTTTTTCTTCCGATAGTTTAATATGAACACATTACTGTAATAGTATATTCTTTGTTTTCCATTTTATAACTTAGTGATATCACATATTTCAAGCTCTGAATATATATTTAATAAATGTGTCCATGTGAATTTTATTACAAAAATATGTTAAGGGATGTGCACAATAAGTTAACACTTAACTTATATATTGGTTTATTTTATAGTAATCAATATAGTGTGATCTTATTTGTCTTACATACAAAATTACTCCCTCTGTAAACAAATATAAGAGCGTTTAGATCACTGCTTTAATGATCTAAATGCTCTTATATTTCTTTATGGAGGGAGTACATGTATGGAACTATGTTCGGCCACATTGTATGTTTACTCACCACCAAACTTAACTGAGACAAACTAGTTAATAAACAAAGTAGAAAGATTTTTTTTCTCGCACCTAATTCATTTGATTGTAGTGTAGTAAAAATACTAATTATATTTCCCACCATTGCAGGTATTTAAGAATAAAATCACAGATTTGGCTAAGCATTATCCTGAATTGGTTGAACCAGCAAAACTAATCCTAAAGAAGTGTAATGAACTTCCTCTTGCCATAGTCACCATAGGTGGTTTCTTGGCAGACCAACCAACGAAAACTGCGGCAGAGTGGAGAAAATGTTCGTTCCAGCAAAAGAGTTTGCTACTTGTAGCAAGAAAATAAAAAAGAACAAAAATCATGGCAGCCATGTCGTTCGCCGCCGAGCACATCATCTGCCCGTTGCAACAGAAAAGCAAGCAGTTCCTGCAAAAATCAAACATGCTTCCAGCAAAAAAACAAAATCAAAAATAACAACTTATTCTCAGCCACCGCCACCACCGCTGGCAACCACCACCATCGCTGGCTGAAGCAAAATACCCCTGGTCGGGTTTCAGCACCACACATGTAAATGCCTAAATTCAAATTTGCGGTCTGCTGGCGGGGCCGTGTCATGTGGTCTGATTATCAAAGTGAACTCCCAGCATATGTGGACCGAACTTCTGCATCTAGTCAAGGACCCGAGAAACAATCATCTCTTTTGATTCAGAACATGAGATGAAATTACTTGTCGTACAGATGGATATATGTAGATGTATTGTGGTTCTAGATACATCCATTTTTATCCATTTCTGCGACAAGTAATTCGGGACGGAGGGAGTATATAGACAACAGAAAGACATGATTTATCTCGTGACTTTTGGTTTTCGATATGACAGAGAAAACACTAGTCTTTGCCGACACCATAATCATGACCACGCGAGAATAAGGTTCGGAAGTGAAACCAAACCTATTGACATCACAAGAAAAAAATGTGTTAAACAATTTCCCTCCCTTCAAATATAAGTGCCGCAACAGGTGAGCCAGCACATGGATGGCCCGGGCAATCCCTCAATAGTATATAATTGTACAATTTTGGTGTTTAGGTGAAAGATAACCGGGTATACGGTAGAAGTATACCCTAGAAAGATACTCGGTAATCAATCCACACAGTGCCGACCAATTTCAACCTCTAGCTTGCTTGTTGCTAGCAACCTGCACCGTTTTGATAACTCGACGCTGCAATGGCGGAGCACCAGTTCTTCCAGGGAAGGTGGGAGACCCTCCTTCAGAAGCCCTGAGATGTGGTTACAACTTCAGATCTTCAACCTCTTGAGGGAAAGGAAGTCACGCAGCCCCACAGGAAGATCTACGAGATGCCTACAATACTCAAACTGGAGCTCGAACTGAGCTTCAGAATGCATCATCTAGATATCCTGATGACGAAGCCTCGAAAGCTAGGAGAAGGTATGATTACATCTTTCTTTTCTCTTCTATCGTTAACCGCTTCAGTTGTGGCCAGTAACGTAAATCTAGTTCTTTTTGGGTTGGCAAATGTCGCAGTATCAGAGATAACTACTTCCCCGTTATTCTATATCCTCTAATATCAAGACTTTTAAGAGCTGGGAGAGCAGCATCATTTGTAGTTATCATGTCTTCGTAGGTCTGCTCTGGCACATCATCTGAAGAGAAAAGTTTCATATAGTTCACAATTTTCAAACTCTTTAAAGAGATGAGCTGACTTAAACCTTCGAAGGAAATAGATATTAGGTTTTAACACTCCCCTATTTCCAAGTATTTGATATCCTTAAGATTATGAAATGCCAAAATTTTCTCATTGAGTGCCATCATCTCACTAGAAGGCTCACACAAAAGCCTACTTTTACTAATTTTAATTATTTCTATGGAACATCCCTCCATTGCCATAATTGTTGAAACTCAGCGGATTAATAGTTCAGAAAATATGACTTAAGGCGGAAGGGCGATATATACTTGAAAATAAGGACAACCACACATGACGAGTTTCTTTAGAGTCTGGGTGACCATGCCTTATGCACAATTTCGTAGTGATGACCTTTCCGAAACAGATCAAACACGTAAGTGTAGGACAACTCTGGATCCCCATCACCCTTAAACTATAGACTTCTTATCCCCCACAGAATTACACGAATAAATCTAGCATTCCATCTAAACCAGCTCCTCCAATGATGATATCAATACTTCCATTACTCTTCGCAGGTTGCTCAACTTCAACTTTTTAAGAAATCGAAGCATTTCCAGATATTGAAGTATTCTTCACTCTACGCAATCCTATAGATGAAGCATATGTAATGACTCAAAGAAAGCAACATCCAATACATGAAGATGGAAACTTGCTCAAAACATGAGGCAAATCCTTGTGCTCACTTTTCTTAATTTCCACTAAACCATTCCGCAAACCTATTAATTTCTCTTGCAATCTTCCTATCTAATCATAAGTCCGTGATAAATGGGACCGATACATGTGTTGGCACCGTATATACAATGACGAAACAAATATTAGGCTCGAAGTGAGTTAAACCATATAACATTGTACTAAACTTTCATACTTACTTAAATTTATTATGTTAATCTATAAATTTAACTATTATATCTTTTTATATAGAAACAATTAATCTTAACATTCTTTCATATAAATTTCTAGCATCTATCATTGGAAGATACACCACACGCATACCATACTAAATGTAAACCATATCACGTAGCCACAATTGTTTCTCTATTTTCAAATAATATATCTTAAAAATATATGTTGGAACCCCTTAAACCTTCAAAATTAAAAATAATGGACTATCATAGCACCACCGATTATTATATCAAACTCGCGTCTAATTATAGTGTATGTATGTGTATCATGGCGCGTATAAATTAATTCTTAAATATCTCGACGCAGATACATAAAGCATACAATTTTACATATATCCCAAGATGGTTTCTGGTGTAATAGTCACACACAAATAGAATATAGTATATAATGTTTTTTATGAGGAGACTACCACCTAATAGCTGGCATGATGCTTTAACTGTGATCAAATGGTTTCAATGGTAATTTCAAATTATACACGAATCACTCA
>NC_057810.1:723339039-723356171 GCF_018294505.1 Triticum aestivum
ACGAAAAACCAACCTCAGAAGAGAAACTTTACAGTGGGTTGCAAAAGCACAAGATTAGGCCACCATGACTCATGTTGTACACTCATCACTCATGAATAGTATAGTTTCAACTGTTAGCAATTAGACCAAAAAACTGTACATCACACATTGCACGGGTTATTAGCCTCAAGCCAACAATATTACATGAACTCACCGCTTATCAAATTATACATGACTCATTTTTTTTGGAGCAACTGGCAGGAGCTCTGTATTTTTGGGTAGACGTTCACAAGGAAAGAGTTGCTTCATCTCAACACACTCCTAGAGCACAAACACATTCTGTCAAACCCAACTTGACCAGGGTTATGGCCTCCTAAGGCGACACCTCCATAAGCAACGGGAAAGGTCACTGCCGCCCATTCGAACAAGGGCCGTAAACTTGGGCTTTTGCACGGATGATCTGGAAAACGTTGTTGGCTGGAGATGAGACGGAGCATCCATGACGCCTCCAAGGAGGAGAACAAAGTCTGCGGGCACTGTCATTCTGTGCCAACCAAAGCCGAGCTGAGTTTTCACCTGGAGCTCTGGTGTTCCCACAACAGTTGCCTACCAACGCTATTCCCATTCACCACTTACAAGTTCCAACGCATTACCACTCGGTGCCCTGCCGCCCACGTCCACACGACCAGCGACCGGAACTGCAACGGTCTCATCCTAGAACCGCCGCTCCTGCTTCCATGTGTGCAGCAAACAAGCCCCCAATTAAGCAAGCTGAGGCAGACGCAGCCAAATCTGGAGCCGTTGCTCCAGAATAGAGCCGCGTGATGCAGCACTGTTGCTACCACCCGTCGACTTGGATGGCACATTTTTTTGTCAGACTCTGGTGAATCATTTCTTTTCCGATTCATGTTTTGTGATGATTTTTTTGTCTCACATTTTCAATTCCTTTTACACTAGACGAAAACTGTGATAGATCCATCGCGTTCTCAAGCTCTTTGTTTTTGAAAATCTTTCACTTAAAATTGTTTGGTTGGTGTAAAGACCAATTTATTAGCATGGGGATTGTGAGAAACAACTGCATCCTAATTATTTTTGGTCAATCTTCTTATTTCTTTTAGTTGAGGCTCCATTATCACATTCGTAGTTTGGTAGATCATACTCATTTTTTGGTTGAGATTAATCTGTCTGCTGCAGTGTCTTTACCTCCTTGAAGGCATCAACGTGGAGAAGCTCCAGACCTCTGTCCGCTACCTCCGCTGGAAAACCTAGATCAGTAGATCGAATGAGGCAGCGCTCTGGTATCGTTTCCCCCTTGGGTGCGTCATTCTTGAAGATGTACACGGGCTCGAGGGACCAGTGGATGGCTTCTTTGGTGGAGCGGTGCTTTATCTTACTCGTTGATGGCGGCGATCTCGGCGGCTGGCGCAGGGGAGACTCGGCGTCCTATGCGCGGAGATGGACTCGCATAGGAGGAGGACGCTATCTGGTGCCATGGTGGCAACGATGGCGAAGAGGCCTAGCAAGGTCTTTAGTTTCTGCTCTGAAGATGGATTGGTCGAAGACGGCGGCGATGACACATGAGAGTGCGTCGGACCAGTTTGTACCCCAAACCCAGTATGTGGCTCGATTGGTGCCTCCCGCTTTATATGTTAGGCTTTGGTGCGAAGTCTGTTTGGTATTAGGCTCGGACTATCGGCACCCCTTCATCAAATGGATAGGAGTAGCGACATTTGTTGCTAAGATGGTGGCTTCAGACTACCTGATGTACTATTTTGTAATGCCCTCGTGAGCAATTAATAAAATGGCTACATGCATCACCCAGATGCAGAGGCCGGGGGTAATCCTCCTTTTTTTTAAATAACTTAATGTGGTTCATCTTGAGACTTGAGTGGTACTTTGGAAATGTTAACAATTCTAGAGTTTTAGAAGAAATATTTAATCGTGAACTTACATTTCACGATAAAAGGGTTTTCTCTACTTTATATTATAAAATAACCATCCGATACATTTAGCTCGCTGGGTCCGCAGCACAAACAATCCCAAAAGGAAAAACAAGAGAAAGGAAAGAGAAACAAATGCCGCCACCGACAGATCAACGAAGCGAAAAAGACCGACTATATATTTATTATGTGTGTTGAAAAATATATGTTTAGAAACCTACATCCGCTAAGAATCCGATGACATGCTTTTGGTGATATATAACTCATATTTAGTTAGTCAAATGAATGACGTAGAACTATGTGCACACTCTCTAAACCGAGACTGAGGGAGTAGTGTATGGCAGAAAATGAGAATAAAATGGTCCCACCAGCACGCATCTTGGCGCGCGCAATGAATGGCGGATTTGTTGCGGCAAGGTAGCATCACGGCGCAAAATGACTTTCCGCTGATCCTTGGCCGCTCTCGATGATCCTTGGCCGCTCTCGATGTTGACACCGTGGAGTTGGTCTTCTGGTTTGACTCATTTCTTCTCCTTTGCCTTGTAGTCGCCGCAGTCTGGCTCCAACTTGGTGCACGCCTTGGTCGTGAAGGGCACGCTCGCATGTCTTTGTCTTTCGGGTGGACGTATCGATCGTGTGGAAAATCTGTAGAATTTTTTGTGAGTAGACCCGTCAATTGGCAGGAGTCAGGGTGGCCCGTGGATTAATTGGATGGTTCTCGGTAGTTCCCTGCACTGCACACGGCCACAGGCATAAACGTATCCTTCTCCTTGGCCACAAAACCAGACGTACCCTTGACCATTGAAAATTTGCAAGGCGTAGTGTTGCCAAACGGCTACTATCATATCAGCTGGCCGACAAGCTGACGACCCGCGGGTCATGCACGTCGTAAGTACTGGTGTGGTAACTGACCTGGCGATGATCGTAATATCCGATGGGGCATCCAGCTTTTTAATACGCCATGCATGCGTACATAGGCAGCATGCATACACTCTCACTAGTACTATTATTGATCCTATCGCCACCATGACACGAAACCAACCACCAACACCTAGAACAAACTTGCCCGCCGCCGGAGCCACAATGATCGCCTTGTCCTTTTGGTTGGCGTGCTTGGCGGCAGCTCTACAGCCAACGTCGGCTGCCGACGCCGGAAGGGGCGGGATCTTGCATACCCCTTCTGCCGCCGAGCTGCATCAGGCTCGTTGCCCTTCCAGATGCGGGGATGTAGACATTCACTATCCGTTCGGGATAGGGCCGGGCTGCTTCCGGCAAGGCTTCGAGCTCACCTGCGACAACACCACTAGTTCTTCGAGGCTCTTTCTAGACAACAGTACCACTGAGGTCCTTGAGTTGTCTCCCGGAGAAAATTTGCTTGGAGTCTCTCCTATCCACTTCAACGTCACCATGAAACCAGGTATGAACGACACCTATAACATGTCATGGGAGGCCCCTGTTAAAGGTCTTATGGCCTATAAAGAAACAGGCTTGTTCGTTGTTGGCTGTGGTGTGGGTGTCTACTTGTTCGGCCATGATACCAACAAGCCCATAGGTTCTTGCACGAGTATTTGCCTAGACAACAAAGAGGCCATGAGGGAGGCAAATGCAAATCAGTACTCTGGCGATGTTGGGATGGGATACTGTTCCATCCGTATGCAGCAGGAAGTGCGAGCCTTTGGGTTCATAGTTGGCCGCCTTAATGGTGGCCTCTCAGCTCTATCAAGTCAAGGTCAGGGGCTCTCTAATAGTAGTATCAAAGTTTTCTTGGCGGAAAATTACAATTTTCATACGGTTGACATCTATTCAAGTATGATAGACGAACAGAATGTTGACGGGCCATATTTTAGAATGGCCATCACGGATCAACCAAACTGTGAAAGTGCCCAGAAGAACAAGTCAAGCTATGCTTGTAGCGATAACAGTGATTGCCAGGATCAGACATCTGGAGGCTACTCCTGTCGCTGCCGCAGTTACGCAGATGACGAGAATCCGTACATTATGGACGGCTGTCAAGGTCAGGAATTTACTCATTACTTAGGATTATACATAAAAATATTCAACTCGCATGTCATGAATATTGGATTCAAATATGCATGATTGAATATTATGGGAATTTTTGCACCAATGATATTAATATAACTTTGCTTCTCTGTTTAACACTCGGTGTCATTTTTTATTGGGAAAAAATCATTATGCATCCTAGGTAAAATATATAGCTACTAGTGCTAAGAAAAGGCACTAATTGTATTCTCGCCCAAGACTCAAAATTGCTTGTCATAGAAGTTTGAAAATCAGCACGCACCTTTTTGTAGAATATTTGACACATTTGGATGCTATAATAAAAGCATATCTCTAGTCCAGATAGGATGGCCATTAATTCCCATGATCCTAATGTAACTTCTCATGGGTCGATATCCCAGTGTAACTTCTTCCTATGTCAATCCATTTGCAGCAAGTTACACTCCCAATCCTAAAGAAGGTTGCAAGAGATTATGCGGGAACACAAACATTCCCTTTCCTTTTGGGCTTGGAAAAGATTGCTATGCTGCCGAAAAGTTCCGGCTTAACTGTACATCAGAAAATATTACAATTCTTGATCAAGGTGCCAAATACATTGTGGGCAACATTTTAGTGAATCAAGGATATCTTACTGTTAGAGAAATACAAAACAACTCAAGGTACAACGATGAAGATCTTGCGGTAGTAAGTTATACAACCGATGGGAGCATGGAAATAGAAGACATCATCGATCAATATGGTTTTTATTTATCTGATGAATACGACATGAAGATGTGGTGGTCTGTCGATAATTTAACCTGCCCGATTGATATGAGCAAGCAAAGAAGTGCTACGTACGCATGTCGTAGTGTCAATAGCGCTTGCATTCCTGTCTCCCGTCACCATGGGAATGTGATGATGCAGCTCGGCTATCGTTGCCAGTGCTCTCCCAATTACGAGGGAAATCCATACACACCGGATGGCTGCACAGGTAAATGCGCTCCAACTTCCATTACAAATTTCCATCCAACCGCATGCATGATTTTCCTAGTACATGAAATGATTGACTAGAATTCTGATAATGATACATCTAGCAGGATTCATGTGTTGCAATTCTTCTATCTCTTGATCTAAAGAGTTGGTTTCCTCTTTTTTTTAGCGGAGTTACGCTAACTAGGTCGATATCCAAGTCATACTACTCATACTACATGGTTCAGTTTAGTTGTGTGCATCATATGATGTAGAGACCAGGAGGGTGATAATTTTATTACTTAAAAAAAGGTACATTACGCTAAATGGCTAGGCGCACACCAGTAATAGAGTTTGGCTAATTCATGAAAATGCCAAAATAGGGCTTGATCCCTACTTGAGCTTTGTTGCTTGAGCTAAGGCTGGATACCACCATCATGTATACGTTTAATCTTATACAACCATTTTTCTTTTGTCTTTTAGAATAAGTTCAGACAAACTTCCGAAACATTAGTGGCAATGGCATACACATAAGCATGTAAATTCGCCTCATGGAAATGAAAAAAATGTTATTAACATATATAAGCATGTAATATTAGTTTTCTATACAATTTGGTTGTTTACTAAGATGTACCTAGAAACAGTAATGGCCAATGCAACATTTTGGAGAGCACGTTGATGTATAGAGGTAACTTCAATGTGTGTTGGATGAATGGTAGGCCAAGGGTGACCTAGCTTTGGTTCCACATTTACTACTAATTGTTTTCAGGCATCATTCATTGCTCACATGCCTACCAATTACAGATGTCAACGAGTGTTTGTTGATGAATACTTGCAATGGCACATGCCAAAATTATCCTGGGGGCTATAGTTGCAAAACCTGCACTCATGGAAAAGAGTTTGATACAATAAAACGGAGATGTGTCACATCAGCAAAGAGACACAGCCTTCTCTTAGGTAAGTCATATCGAAATTACTTACCTCAATAGAATTGCAACTTGAAAATTAAGGACATGTTTTAACAACTACTACTAGATGTACAGGTATTGGAATTGGAATTGGTTGTGGCCTTGGTGCGATAATACTTGCGCTAGGTATAATGGCATTCATCAGCAAGTGGAAGAGAGGCATACAGAAGAGAATACGAAGAGCATACTTCAAGAAAAATCAAGGGCTACTCTTGGAATCACTAATATTAGACTAAAGTGCCACAGATAAAACAAAGATATTCTCCTTGGAGGAATTAGATAAAGCAACAAACAACTTTGATGTCAGTCGTATTCTTGGTTGTGGAGGACATGGCACAGTTTACAAAGGGATTCTATCCGATCAACGTGTAGTGGCCATAAAAAAGTCTAAGTTGGTGGAGCAAACTGAGATTGACCAGTTTATCAACGAGGTTGCCATCCTATCACAAATCATTCATCGGAATGTGGTCAAGTTTTTTGGTTGTTGTCTCGAAACAGAAGTGCCTTTGCTAGTTTATGAGTTCATATCCAATGGCACACTATATGATCTTCTTCACATTGATGTAAGTGTTCAATGCTTACTTTTATGGGGTGATCGCATTAGGATTGCTGTAGAAGCTGCAGGTGCTCTTGCTTATCTCCACTCAGCTGCTGCAATACCAATTTTCCATAGAGATGTCAAATCTTCCAATATACTCCTAGATGGCAACTTTACTACCAAGGTTTCCGACTTTGGTGCTTCGAGGTCTTTATCGCTTGATCAGACACATGTAGTGACAATTGTACAAGGAACTTTTGGTTACTTAGACCCCGAGTACTACCACACTGGGGAGCTAAGTGAGAAGAGTGATGTTTATAGCTTTGGAATTATACTGGTGGAGCTTCTGATGAGAAAGAAGCCAATTTTTATTAATGAAGAAGGTATAAAACAAAGCTTGGCTCATTACTTTGTGGAAGGACTTCAGCAGGGAGTTCTCATGGAAATCATGGATCCCCAAGTTGTAGAAGAAGCCAACCAGAATGAAATTGATGAAATTGCCTCAGTTGCGGAAGCATGCTTGAAAACCAAAGGAAGAGAAAGACCTACAATGAAAGAGGTGGAAATGAAGTTGCAACTCCTAAAAACTAGAAGATTATGGAGTCAACTTCCTCCCATAAATGATGGAGAGATCGAGTCACTTGGGTGCCTAAATGGCGCTAGCTCTCATGCACAGAGCAACAACATTGTCAGTAATGTTAGCTTAACACCTACATGCAGCTCCGGAAAGTACAGTCTGGAGCAAGAGTTTTTGAACTCGGCCAGCTTGCCACGCTAGCGAAGAACACAGTGGGATGATCATCTGCTTACTAAGCTTCTGAGGTGCATCTTTGTCAGTTATCCTATATGTATTTATATAGAAAAAAATGTAATGCATGTAGTTCCTTTTAGTGTGGGAGTATGCCATGTAAATTCCCGCATTGTGTTTGTAGCTTATTTTTTGTGTGTAATTTCAATTTAGAGGACAAGTCATTGTGATTAAGCTATGGGTTTGTCTAGGTCTTAGTCGACTGAGACTTCGCGAAGTCTCAGTCAAGCAATGTAGTATGCAAGAAGAAAAGAAAACTGAAAAAAAAATTGTTTGCATAAATCTCAATGCAAGATCAACAGATTGTAGTATCGACTGAGACTTCGCGAAGTCTCAGTCGATTGATTTTTAGCAAAGCCGTTAAGCTATGGTGCTGGATAAAGGTATTTTACAGTGTTAGCAACTGCTACTCATGTCTCACCTGTTGGTTTTGTCGACGGATCAAATCACCAGGACCTCTGCACACTCACGTACAAAACAACCAAGCAAGCTGCCTAGCAGGTTTATTGATAAACAGTGTACGTGTGTATAGCCACGTACTTCTGTACGTGAGGGTGGCTTGGGCTAGTAACGACGCGATCGATCGATCGATCTAGGCGGATTCTCTCGTAACTTGCGAATGGAAAACTGATCGATTTTGATGGCTAAAGGCCCGTGTCGAGCCTTTGCTTTGTATTGCTTTTCTCTTTTCTTGTGATTACAAGGGGTAGGAGTACACGCATATATATATATATATATATATATATATATATATATGCTGAACATAGCCTAGGAGCAAACCTAGTCGGCTACTACCTGTACCTGGAGTACTACTCGGATGCTAATACAAGTACTACTCAGACTCTATTGCACGATCGTGTTTAGCTCTCACATTCACCACCCTAAACACGACGTCCTCGGTGCGACTTGGATCCCAAATGCGACTGCTGTTACTCGTATGCTTTACTCTTGGCATTTCTTTTGCCGTTCCTCGTAGCATTTCAGGGACCGTCTTTGGTGTCGTCGGCTTGTCGAATGCTTGACACCAACACTCCTTCTTGATCGCATCTTCAGTCTTCACCTGTTCTTCGGTACTTACTGGACTATCTTTCAGATCCTCGAGAGAACATCTTTTGAACTCGAGCGAGACCAAACTTCGGTCTAACTTTGAGTTCCTAACTCTTGGCACTTGCTTCAGCCGGTAAAGTACCTTCTTAAGCTTGTAAACTTTCCCTTCTTCGCCTTTCTTCTCGTAGCCAAGGGGTTGTTCCACGTACACTTCCTCTGTGAGGTCATCGTTGAGAAAAGCGGATTTAACATCCATATGATGAACCTTCCAATCCTCTTCTGCTGCCAAAGCTAGGAGCACTCCCACCGTCTCGATTCGAGCAACCGATGTAAACACCTCCTCATAGTCAACTCCTTCACGTTGTACGTACCTTTTGCAACGAGTCTTGCCTTGTACTTCACAATGGCACCCTTCGTGTCCTTCTTTAACTTGTAAACCCAGTTCAAACATATGGCCTTTTGGTTCGGAGATCGGGTTACCAAAGTCCACGTGCCATTGCTCCCGATCGCCTTCATCTCCTCATCCATGGCGTGCATCCAACTTGAACTTTTGCTCGCCTCTACGAAGTTCGCCGGCTCCTCAACTCCGAGTAAACACAAATCGGAGTACTTGAGTGTAACTGGTTTTGCGTACTTGTAGACTTTCTTGAGGGGCTTGTAGCGACGAGGCCCGGAAGAATCCGTTGTGGCTTGCGAAGGGGGCGACAAAAATTCTGTCGGCGTCGATGCACTTGAGGAAGACCGTTGAGTCTCGGGCGTGGTAGATGCCGGATCGTTGGCATCCTCGTCGTCGGCGTAGTCGTCATGACCATAACCATCATCTTGATTGTCATCGTCACTATGCGCCTCGTTGTCGAGATCTCCGCCCGTGTCATGTGCGTCGTTGTTGCTATCATCTTGCGACCCATGCGCGTCGTCGTCGGTGTCGGCACCATGGTGATCACTGCCGTTGCGGTCACCTTGGTTGGGCGTCTTGCCAACCACCTGGACGTCTTCCCTTGCATCATTATCAGTTGGAAATTCAAGTGTGAATATGTTATCATTTGGAGCATCATGGGCTGCTGCGCTCCAATTCCACGCTTGGTTTTCTTCAAACACAACATCGCATGAAATCCGTAGACGCTTGGTTTGTGGATCGTAGAAGCGGTATGCCTTGGTGCCGGAACCCCTCTCGTATCCGATGAACACCATCTTGGTGCTGCGATCAGCAAGCTTTGAGAGATGCGGCTCCGTCGTCTTCACATGCGCCACACACCCAAATGTCCGTAGATGAGACACATTCGGCCTCCGTCCATAAATTGCTTCATATAGAGTCTTGCCGATCACTGCCTTCGTTGGAGCCCGGTTGAGAATATAGACCGCCATCGAGACAGCTTCTCCCCAAAAAGTCCCCGGCAAGTTCTTGCTCTTGAGTAAACTTCTCGCCATGTCAACGACGGTTCGATTGCACCTTTCAACAACCCCGTTCTATTGTGGCGTATAAGGTGCCGTGAGGAACCTCTTTATGCCAATCTTCTTGCAGTAGTCGTTGAACTCGTTTGACGTAAACTCTCCGCCGCGATCTATCCGTAGAGCGCGAACCTTCAGCTTGTGTTCCATCTCCGTTGCAGCCTTCGGCTTCTTGAATGCTTCAAACGCCTCATCTTTAGATCGTAGGAGAACGACCCACATATATCTCGAGTAGTCATCTACCACAAGGAAGAAGTACTTCTTTTCTCCGTGAGTTGCTAGGGTGATAGCGCCACATAGATCACCATGGAGCAGCTCGAGTGCATCACTTGCACGATAGGTAGACTGAGCAGGGAACGGCCTGCGGTGCTGTTTTTCAACCAAGCACCCATCACATACTCGATCAACATGGTCGATAAACGGCATCCCAGATACCATCTCTATCTTCGACATCTTCTTCAAGGCATAGAAGTTAACGTGTCCAAATCTAGCATGCCATAACCACAAATCATCATCACTCTTGGCGACCCAACACTCCGGTTGAGATTGATCAATGTTGAGAATATAGAGCATGTTCCGCGTGCGTTTCACATGCGCTAGCACGTTTCGGAGGTTGTCGAAGATCGTCATCACTCCGTTCTTGATATCCACCTTGCATCCATTCTCGTCAAGTTTCCCGACAGAGATGATGTTGTTGTGAAGCCATGTGATGTAGTACACTCCGGTGAGTATGCGATGTTCTCCTGTGAGACCCTCAAAGAGGATAGAACCTTGCCCACAAATCTCCACATTTGAACCATCACCAAACTTGACCGAGCCTTGAACATCATATTCTAGCTCGAAGAACTTCTCCTTGCACCCCGTCATGTGGTTACTGGCACCCGTGTCTAGATACCACGACATGTTCTGGCTTCCGGATAACTTTGGTGTTACTTTTTTCTCATGAAGTAGCACCTTCCGGCTTGGTTTCACAACCACCATTTGAACGAGATCACAAACTTCGGCCATCAGAAGACCTGGACGTTCGTCTTCTTGCTTCGCCAAATTTGCCTTGATCTCACGCTTGTTAGACTCCACGAGATCACAAACTTTGGCCATCAGAAGACCTGGACATACGTCTTCCTACTTCGCCAAATTTGCCTTGATCTCCCTCTTGTTAGGCTCCGGACAATCCTTTGCAAAGTGACCCATCTCGTTGCAGTTATAGCACTTGACCTCGGACGTATCCAAGTTTCGTGGCTTCCGCTCTTTAGATCGGTCCACCTTACCACGACCTTGTGGCTTGCCTTTTCCTTTTCCTTCTTCATTTTGTCCGCCGCGCTTCGCGTTGCTTGAGCCTTCGCCAACGTTGCGCCTTCCTTTGCTACTTGGGGACTCCCAATCTGCGCGCGAGTACATGAGTTGGTCATCACCTCCTCCTTTGCCTTTCCGACAGCCACGAGCATTCTCTTCCCATGTTCGCAGGCGTCCGATCGCCTCCGTTATGGTCATGTCGTCGATGTCGTAAAGCTGCTCGAGCGTGCCGATGATGTACATGAATTTATCAGTCACCGAACTGAAAAACTTCTCCACAATCTCGGTCTCCTCGAGCTTTGCACCAAGCGTGCGGATCTCTCCCACCAAGGTAGTCAGACGCATGGCATAGTCGTTCACCGATTCAGTTTTCTCCATCTGCAACTTGTGAAATTGGCGCTTCAGCACTTGTGCCCGAGCCTTCGTGACACGATCTTCTCCGATCCTCATCTCTTTGAGTGCGTTCCACGCCTCTCTTGTTGTCTCAAACTCCGCCAATGTCATCAGCACGGAATCCGGCACAGACTGGGCTATGGCGGCCATGGCACCTTCGTCGCACTCCTCGTCGACGTCGTCGTCCGTGATGGCCTCCCACACTCGAAGGGTTCGGAGAATGATCTTCATCGTCATCGTCCACACGTCGTAGTTGGCGTCGGTGAGCATCGGGTACTGGATGGGGATGTTGCGATGCGCCAGTACGTTGGCGCCGCCCGTTCCGCCACCACTAGTCGCTGACTTGCCGCCCTTCTTCACCTTGTCGATGTTCTTGTTCGCCTGGGAACCGCCGTTGCCGGACTTGTTCCCCTTGGAACCACCATTGCCGGACTTGACTGACTCAGCGTTGCTGTCCGTCATCGTAGATCGTCGAGGCTCTAGATACCAATTGTTGGTTTTTGATCGATGATCTGATTATCACCGGAGATAGCGCGCAAGAAATTGAACGTTTCAAGGCGCGGATGAAGAAGAAGTTTAGCATGAGCGATCTGGGATTACTCAGCTATTACTTGGGCATCGAAGTGAAGCAAAGCTCCGGAGAGATTTCCCTATGTCAATCGGCTTATGCGATCAAGCTATTGGACAAGTGTGGCATGACAGAATGCTATGAGACACAAGCTCCAATGGACCAACGACACAAGTTGAGCAAGCGTAGCTCAAATCCGCCGGTGGACACCACAATGTATCGAAGCGTTGTGGGAAGCCTAAGATATTTGGTGCATATCCGACCTGACTTGGCTTATTCAGTCGGGATCGTGAGTCGTTTCATGGAGAATCCGACAACCGAACACACGAGCACGGTCAGGCAAATCTTGCGGTATGTGAAAGGCACTATTAATCTTGGCTGCACGTACAGAAAGGGAAAGGAAGGATTGATCCTTCATGGATACTCAGATAGTGACATGGCAGGTGATGTGGATGACCGAAAAAGCACAACGGGCATGGTATTCTACCTTGGCCCAAATCCTATCAGCTCAAATTCTCAGAAGCAAAAGGTGGTTGCGTTGTCTTCATGCGAGGCAGAATACATAGCGGCAAGCACGGCGGCTTGTCAAGTAGTATGGCTGAGAAGACTCCTAGCTGATCTTGCAAAGCGGGAGGTGCAGAAGGTGTCATTGAAGATTTAACAACCAAGCTGCAATCTCTTTGTGCAAAAATCCGGTTCATCACGAGAGGAGCAAGCACATAGATACTCGGTTCCACCATATCCGGGAGTGCATTGAGGAAGGGATGATCGAAGTTCAGCACGTGAACACGAAGGACCAGCTTTCCGACATTCTCACGAAGCCTCTCGGTCGACAGAAGTTCATCGAGATGAGGAAGAATGTGGGAGTACAAGCAATGGAGACAAAGCAACTAGATTAAGGAGGTGAATGTAAGAGTTAACCTAATTGTAGTCACGTATTAGTTTCAAGAGTCCTAGTACGAGTTGGTTGTGTTTTTCACGTGAGTAAACCGGACAAGTGCCTGTACCTGGAGTACTACTCGGATGCTAATACAAGTACTACTCGGACTCTATTGCACGATCGTGTTTAGCTCTCACATCACCGCTCATTACCAGTGGCTTAATTACAGGTTCGAATAATACTACCTAGTTTAATTTAATACACTTTGCCGAATGCTGATGGAGGAAGATGATGGCCTCGATGAGGTTTCCTTGGTCAGAAATGAGATGCACAAGTCAGGTTGGGTTCGGCTTGTGAAGGTGCATAGGAAAGACAAAGAGGGTCGAGCAGTCGCAACTCGAGGAGCAGCAAAGTCAGCCATGCCGATGCTAGCATGCTCCCGGCGTGCTGAATGCCAGAAATGGCTCCTGGCAATGGCACAAGGGCACATTGCATTTTGTTGGGGGAGAAGAGGAGAGGGAGACGAGCTTTAGCCAAGGCCTCGACCCTCGATGAAGAAAATGAAAGGCGTGTAGGAGGTTCGGCACCACGGAGGTTCGATCTCGCCTCCTCAACGCATTTTCCCCTCCGGCCCACACTCCCCTACCCTATTCACTGCTCTGCATATACATACAGATTAACAATTGTCAATCCTATCATCGCTGTAAAGCCCATCTACTGATGAGTCACGCTGTCAATCAAACTAATACTCGATGAGCGTACGCCAAATCATTTGCTGAATGCCACATGCTCTTCGTTGGTCGCGCTTAGGAACCCACATGGGACATGCCTCTCGCAGTCGCAGGTCACAACAACCAACAATAATAGATCAATGAATGGTTGAGGATTCCCCCCTCCGTCCCACTGACCACTGTTCTGCATACTGAAATGCACTTACTAGTACAACATTAACAATTGCTAATCCTATGTCGCTCTAAAGAGTGCAACCTATCCAGTGATGAGTCACACTGTCATTTACACAAATGCGCGATGAGGACACGCCAAATCCTTGCTGAATGGTGCTGCTGGGTATGCCAAATGCGCGACGAGGTCCCAACAATCCAGAATGATAGATCGATAAATGCTTAAACTTTGCATTAGCCGCCGGACAGCCATATGCATTGTCACTAGATTGACGTCACTGTAAAGCGTAGCTAACAATGCACCCCTAAGTATAGATTAAAAGGCGCTGATGATGAGTGTCACACTGTTAAACCAATATGGGACATGCGTGATGGAGACCTGGCAAGTCTTGATTGTTACAAATTAGAAAAGAGCAAATTCCATCCACCTAAGAGCCTGAGACCTGCATCCCAAATCCACCTCAAGTAATCCCTATAAATAGTACTTCCTCCTTAATGAAATATAAGAGCGTTTAGATCACTACTATAATAGTGATCTAAACACTCTTATATTTCTTTACAGAGAAGTATATTTTGTTTAGTATCGCAGCTGGCAGACATCTATTACTTTTGAAGCCTTATGCATTTTCACTAAATTTAAGCATTGGAGTGTGTTCTTGGATGAAGGACGTCACATGCAGGCCTTGTTCAGGCAACCTAATTAGGTGATTGTGTGCAGCTAGCTTCTTTAAAAATTACAAATTAACACTTGATCCTTATCGGAGAGACTGAGTATGTGTTGCGGCATTGTTGTCTATCCTCGTAACGAGATCCGGCCTGATACGCAGTAGTTGTGAGTGTGCAGGCCGTAAATTAGCAATTCAACATCAATGGGCAAGGTCATTAGCAGTTACTCCCTCCGTCCCGTAATGTAAGACGTTTTTTTGACACTAGTAACATATAAACAAATACGCTGACCAATCAGTACAACATTAACAATGAACAATTATTAATCGTATCATCAAAGTAAAACCCATCCGGTGATGAGTCACACCGTCAATTAAACTAATACGCAATGAGTGCACGCAAAATCCTTGCTGAATGGAGCCGCCAGGTATGCCAAATGCCCCATTGCTCTTCGTCGATCGTGCATAGGACCCCACAATAATAAATCGATAAATGGTTAAACTTTGTGTTAGATAGCGGGCAACCATGTAATAGGATCAAAGCCGTATGCCTTTTCACTAAATTTCAATCCCTGATGCAGACTTGGTTCAGGCAGGCGAATTAGGTGGGTGGGGTTGTTCTTGTCTTTATGCATCCTCACTAAAACGTGTTAGATACATTCATATCTAGACAAATCTAAGACAAGTCATTTGAAACGGAGGGAGTATTAGAAATGAACAATGTATACTTCTATGTTTGCTGTAGGGTGTCACTGTAATGCCTAACTAATGATGATTATTCCCTTAATTAAAAAGCGCTAATGGTGAGTGCCACACTGTTGAATTAATATGCAATGCGATGGAGGCCTGCAAGCCTTGATTGATAAAAAAAGAGAGTAATAACTTCCATTATCTGTCTAAGCAGGACCTAAGAGATTAAAACCTGCATCTCAAATATGTCTCAACTAATCCTTGTGTTAGCATATAGGAGTATATTCTGTTTAGTTCACAGCCACCTTGGACAACTATTAGCATCAAAGTTGCATCTATTTTCACTAAACTTTAACCGTGATGTGGGTTGTTAATGTTGGAGGGAGGACAGTCACATGCAGGCTTAGTTCATTATCAATAGGGGGCTTGATTAGATGAGTGAGTGCAACAAGCTCCTGTAGAAATAGAAATCAACAATATGAGTGTGTTAAGGTATCGCTGTCTATCCTTATAATGAGAGCCGGCCTCATGCAGAGTTAACTAATGAGTCCATTGTCAAAAACTAATGTATAAGGACTTAAGTGCAGCAAATTCCTGATTAAAAGATAGTTGTGAGTGAGCAGGCCTTTAATTGCCATCAATCAGCAAGGTCATTACCTAACCATGACCTGAGAGCTTGAGCCCGGCATCTCAGATCCATTCACACGCAAACGCTCACGGGAAGCGAGAGAAGGAAGCTTGATCAGTAGCGATGGAGGCGACCGCATTGAGCATCGGCAAGTCTGCGCTGATCGGGGCACTGGGTTTTGCCAAATCCGCCGTCGCGGAGGAGGTGGCCCTGTAGCTGGGAGTACAGCGCGACAAGGCCTTCGTCACCGACGAGCTGGAGATGATGCAGTCTTTCTTGATGGTGGCACATGATGAGCGGGACGACCACAACAAGGTGATCAGGACCTGGGTGAAGCAAGTTCGCGACGTCGCCTACGACGTCGAGGATGGCCTCCAGGACTTCTTTGTCCGCGTTCATCGGAAATCCTGGTGGCGCATCCCTCGCACTTTGCTTGATCGACGCCATGTCGCCAAGCAGATGAAGGAGCTGCGTGCCAAGGTGGAGGATGTGAGCCAGAGGAACGTGCGGTACCGCCTCATCGACCGTGGATCAAAACCCGCTAATTCTTCTGACCTCATATTCACAACCACCACTACAGCCATGTTCGGTGTTGATGAAGCAAGAAGGCATGCTACAGATCAGCACCAATCAGGATTAAGGTTGGATCTTGCCCAGCTGATCCTCAGCGACAGAAAAGACTTGGGATCAGACCAAATTGGAGTGATCGGAGTGTGGGGAACAAGTGGCACGGTTGGGCATACCTCCATCATCTTTGATGCTTACGAGAATCCAAATGTCAAAGTCAAATTCCCATCCCGAGCGTGGCTTAGGGTGACACGCCCTTTCCACCGGAAACAATTTGTCCGGAGTATAGTGGAACAGTTTCGGGCAACCACCATAGGGGTGGTTGATTTTCTACTGGAGGCAGAGGGGGAGAAGACTTGGCATGAGTTGGCACATGAGTACAGTGAATATGTCAGCAAGAAGAGGTACCTGATTGTGCTTACCGGACTATCCACCATTGAAGAATGGCACCAGATCAAAATTTGCTTCCCAGAAAACAAACAGGGGAGCCATATCATAGTATCCACAGAGCATGTTGAAGTTGCAAGCCTATGCCAGGGCCAGGGAAGTACCGTGTCGGAGCTCAAGTAATTGTCTGCTGAACAGACTATATATGCTTTCTACCAGCAGGTACTACTTCAATTTTGAACAAAAGTTTTTGGTTCACTCAGTTAGAAATCTTGAGTTTATTTATTTCTTTAGGAAAAATATCATCCAAGATGTAAACCTTTAGATCAGCTATGCATGGAGTGCTTGAGGCGGGATCAATTAATTTGTGTGTTTGGACAAAGCCAGGAATGAGAAATTTCCCGGTGCAAATCCTCACACGCCATTGAGAGGAGAATAATTAACATGAAATGAGTCCACTTCT
>NC_057810.1:723356469-723385153 GCF_018294505.1 Triticum aestivum
CATCACCATAGACCTTCACAGTCCTCCCAGATCTTTTTTCTTCGTCCCTATATTCCTTGCTGATATTGGTTTCCCCTACGAAGATCCATAGGGACAGGTTACCACTCTCCAGTGGGAGAAGACGGCAGGTGACTAGGTTCGGTGGCGATGTGTCTCATTGAGGCATAACGACAAGGGTGAAGGGAGAGAAGAGGTAGAGCAGGGAATCCAGTAGATAGGGACAAAATTAGACTAGTTCTATTCTTGCTTGCCTTACATATTGACAAAACTAAATCATATCGGTGAGGACTCTTTAATAGAACACTAACTATATTTCTTCTCTATTAATACGAATTACATAAGAACTGGAATATTTTGTAGTTTTCGTCCTCCTTGAATGCTAAATGGTTGTGGCTTCTAGAGGTGCCTGAGGAGGGTATACGGACGGCTAAGCGTATATGTCTCACCAAGTCACCATACATGACATGTAGGTGGTCATGCAATGCTGAGTTCTAATGTTTTTAGTAACTTTATGTTCACCCTGCTTGTAGTAGTAGCAAACTTTCTATGTTCCTCATGAATACTTTGTGTTCGTGTACTTTTTCGCTTTTTTAAAATTTTGGACTGCTTTTAGTATTTTCGGCAAAGCCAAGCCTTAACAGGTCATCTCAGCAAAATTGACTTGTATACATGATATCCTAGCTTCGATTTACTATGTGTGGTTCATTGTGGTAACAAAATTGTTGTGTAGCATCTGGAAATGCACTGAGCTGATTCTTCAGTAAGTTTTTGGAATGATCCGTCAACTAAATTTCATGTAGTTATTGTTTGCTTGTGTTCAGGGTTCTCAAGACATGACATATTCATCGAAGCCAACATCTAGCTCAACGCTACCCTGCATTGTTGAGGATGATATAAAAGAATACCAGTCTAATAATAATGTTGACAGAAAGATGATAGTGCAAGAAAATCACACACGCATCAACATGATTGCATGTGTTTTTGAAGAATTCCAGCTTGTTGGGCGAGACGAAGAAAAAATTGCTATTATTGAAGTCATCCGAGAACACGCTTCCACCCCACAATTTCAGGCGATAGCAGTGTGGGGAATGGGTGGTCTTCGAAAAACTACTCTGATCAAAGATATTTATCAAAGTCAAGAGGTCAATGACATGTTTGGTAAACATGCTTTTGTCACAGTCTTGCGACCTTTCAAGCTTGAGGAGCTCCTGAGGAGCTTAATATACCAGTTAGAACCAAAGAAGAGCGCCATGGACTTTGCATTTGATGCCAAAGAAGATATTGGTTTGATGGGGGTTAAAGAGTTGACAGAAGTGTTATGTAAACGTTCACAAGGAAAAAAATGTCTGATTGTTCTCGATGACCTATCATCCACCACTGAATGGGATAAAATAATGCTGAGTTTACTTGCCATGAAAAATCCAAGCTTGGTTATTGTGATCACAACAAGGCAAGAGGATATTGCTAAACATTGTTGCAAGAAACCAGAGTACATGGAACAAAAGGAGTGCATACACTTTCTTAGTGTTATACAAGACAAGGATGCATGTGATCTCTTCACAAAAAAAGGTATTAGAGCTGTTACTTGTATTTCTTTAGGATGGGTCATGTCAGATTAGTATAGTGTAGCTCTGCTGGACCACAATTTGGAAGAGATACTTCAAAATGGTTGCAAAACATAAGATGCATCCACCACCATGACCGATGTCATTGGGTCATCATGTAGGAATGTTATACTTTCAGTAATTAAACCAAAACACTGATTATGTTAACCATTGTCTGGTTAGGCCAGGTTAGGTTCGTAGCAGACCGACAATAATCTAAGGCTTCACCACTACTCTTATATCAAAAATATACTTGAGGCAATGGTTAAAACAATGTCCTGTAATTAGAACAAGTTTCATTTCTATGAATTTTCCAATTTGTTCAAAACAATATTTTTTTTCAGATAGTTTAATATGAACACGTTACCGTAATAGTATATTCTTTGTTTTCCATTTTATAACTTAGTGATATCACATATTTCAAGCTCTGAATATTTAATTAATGTGTCCATGTGAATTTTATTACAAAAATTTGTTAAGAGATGTGCACAATAAGTGAACACTTAACTTATGTATTGGTCCATTTTATAGTAATCAATATAGTTTGATTTCATTTGTCTTACATACAAAATTACTCCCTCTGTAAACAAATATAAGAGCGTTTAGATCACTACTTTAGTGATTTAAATGCTCTTATATTTCTTTACGGAGGGAGTACATGTATGGAACTATGTTCTGGCCACGTTGTATGTTTACTCACCACCAAACTTAACTGAGACAAATTAGTTAATAAACAAAGTAGAAAGATTTGTTTTCTTGCACCCGATTCATTTGATTGTAGTGTAGTAAAAATACTAATATATTTCTCACCATTGCAGGTATTTAAGAATAAAGTCACAGATTTGGCTAAGCACTATCCTTAATTGGTTGAACCAGCAAAACTAATCCTAAAGAAGTGTAATGGACTTCCTCTTGCAATAGTCACCATAGGTGGTTTCTTGGCAGACCAACCAACGAAAACTGTGGCAGAGTGGAGGAAATTGAATGAGCATATCAATATTGAGCTGGAGATGAATCCAAAATTCGAGGTCATAAAAGTGGTCCTCCTGAAAAGTTACGATGGCTTACCCTATTACCTCAAGTCTTGTTTTCTGTACCTGTCCATCTTCCCTGAAGATCTCAATGTTAGCCGGAGACGTTTGGTGTGCCGATGGATCGCAGAAGGTTACTCGTGGGATAGATCGGTAGCCGATAGATACTTCACAGAACTCATTGAGAGAAGCATGATTTTACCAACTAAACAGTCAATTCTTAGCAGGAAAGGATTCGATTCGTGCCAGCTACATGATCTAATCCGTGATCTCAGCATTGCAAAGTCAATGGAGGAAAATCTTGTCTTTAGGTTGGAGGAAGGATGTAACTCAAATGCTCGAGGCACAGTGCGTCACCTTTCCATAAGCAGCAATTGGGAGGGAGATGAGCATGAGTTGGAGAACACTGTGGAGTTGTCCCATATACGTTCATTGACGGTATTTGGCAATTGGAGGCCATTTTACATATCTGACAAGATGAGGTTGCTTCGGGTGCTGGACTTAGAATCAAGGGAAGGTCTAGCTGATCATCGCCTTGAGCACATTGGAAATCATATCCATCTGAGATACCTTTCTCTAAGACGTTGTGAAGGCATCTTTTACCTCCCAGATTCGGTGGGTAACCTGAGACAACTTGAGACACTAGATATCAAATTTACAGGGATATTTATGCTTCCCAAAAGTATCACCAAGCTTAGTAAGCTACGTTTTCTGCATGCTGGAAATGTAGAAGGTTATCCAGAAGAATCGTCGGCACTATCATGTTGCATACATACCCCCATGCACTTTAGTTGGCGACGTGGTGCATGTGCTCCTTACATGTGGTACATGTTGGGTGATGTACAAGCTTTTTCTCTGAAGGTGCCAAGAGGGATAGGGAAACTGAAAACCCTGCAGGCGCTGGGGTGCTTGGACCTTGAAAGGGGAAATGCCGTCATAAAGGAGATAAAAGGTCTCACAAGCCTACGCAAGTTAGGAGTACAGTTTGGCATCACCACAGAAAATGTGTCGGAATTCTGTTCGGCCATTTCCTGTCTGAGACACCTCGAGTCCTTGTCACTGCAGTCACGAGGAGAAAATTTGTATGATTACTTGCAGGGAATGTCCTCGCCTACGGAAAACCTCCAGAGCCTCAAGCTATGCGGTTACGTGAAACAACTGCCGGAATGGGTCAAAGGGCACCGGAATCTCGTAAAGCTCAAACTACAATACACCAATTTGTCAAGCAACTGTGAAACCATGCATGTGCTTGGGAACCTACCAAACCTATCCATTCTGCTTTTGGAGGATGAAGCATTCCAGATGGAAGGGCCTATCACTTTCCAGAGTGGCCTTTTCAGAAGCCTCATGGTACTCGAGTTGTATTACATGTCAATGGAAATTGTGTCACTAAAGTTTGAGGAAGCATCAATGCCAAAACTTGAGGTGCTGAGGCTGGAACTTATGAATTGTACAGCTGGCTTGGTTGGGCTGGAATTTCTCCCAAGCATCAAGGAAGTGCGGCTCTTTATCGGTATTTACCTAGATGGTAGTATAACAGAAGAATAGGCAGAAAAGGAAACAAATTGTAGGAAGAAGAAAACCACGGAGGACATTAGGAAGCAGTTCGCCAACAGGAAAAATAAACCCATTTTGAAGGTGGAATGAACTAGCTAGGTGGAGGCACTTGTGTCCTCATAGGGGTGGAGGCTCATGCAGCAGGCTGTGTATTTGTTTTTTCAGATCCTACTATGTAGCTTGTTACTACTTTCTTGTCGTGCTGGCTTCAGGGCAGTAATTTTGTAATAAACACTACTTCTCTTCGTGCTGATCTACATAGCTTGTCATTAGGAAAAGTCTCTATGTCATGTATCAGCAAACTGCAAAAGCATGTAATCATTTGTGAGGAACATTACCCACCAGGACCAGCCTCTGCAAAAGCATATACTCTGCTCTCTGAAGAACTGTCTTCCTGAAGGATATCTGTGATAAGTATTGGTTCCCTCGGCTCATCGGTCCCGTTGGGCATAGAACACCTGGTATGTTCTGTCTTCAGAAGCGACAGAGGGAAGACCCTGAAAGGTGAGGACTCCCCTTTGTCTTTGTGGCATTCAGGCCAGGAGTTGTTATGGAGCTATAATTTGGCTTAATGTAGTAATTAACCAACAATTTATCCTTTTTCATCCGAAGGTTCTTGAGCAGAGAGAGGATAAAGTTGCATCTGGGAGTACCATCTATGGATCAAGCCATACGTATGTAACGCTGACAAAAAAATCTAGTCATCTGGACAATATTTTTTGATGGTTTCCTGTTCCGATCTAACCATATGGAGAACTCATTTTGTATTTTGCTACTTTTCTGATGGTTTCCTGTTTCGATCCAACCACAAGAACAGGATAAACTTTTTTTTGAAGGTACGTCAAAGACGTACCATAACTTTATAAAAAAAGAGTATTTGTATAAGAAGTTACAAACAAGCTAGTAAGGCATCGCCGAACGATTCCTAAACCAGCATCCACCCCATCTTAAGCTAGACAACTACTCACTATAATGAGAAACTCCAGTGGCTACTGCCCTAGCCCAAAGTCCTAGCTCTTGACAAATCAAATTTATGGTGCCCCATTCATCACAAATCGCACTCCTCTCAAATACCCTACCGTTCCTTTGCTTCCAAAGGCACCAATAGATGAGCGTGATAAATGTGTCAAAACCCTTCCGATACATTTTTGAGATGCGCCTTCTCGCCGCCGACCACCAGTCCTCGTTCCTAGCATGGACAGATGGGCACAGGGCCAACTCGATCCCCAATCTGGAGAAATAGAGGAATCACACTTGCCGAACAAAGACACACTGCAGCAAAATATATATAGTCGACTGTGTCCTGATAAAAAAAAGCATGGTGAGCTCTGATCTTGCAAGCCATGTCCATGCCTTCTATCCGAAGCTCAAAGCTGCGGTTAAAAGGGTGGGCTTTTGAATTCCTGTACCTGCTTTGGTGATTACCGAAAAAGGGTTTCGCCCCACTTTATAAATAAAGCAAACTGCTCAAGCCAACATCCAACAAGGTTTCACACACGTACACACACACACACACACGAAGGTCTCACAAGCACAAATGAGTATACAAAGGGTTAATGCTGAGGGCACAACACAACAAGCCCAGAAAACAAAACACACACTCAGCCCAGCAACCCCGAGTAGCATCTAGTCAGGCTCCGGGGGAGGGGTGGCAGCAGGGGCGCCACGCAGAAGGCCATCGAGCGAAGGTCGGCGAGGAGGATGTTGATGGCGTCCTGATCCTGCTTTGGTGATTCATCAAGATTTTCTCATGGTTCTATATTTGCAGTTTAATATTCTTGCGACAGTCGGTTATTCTCGGGGTGTACAGAGCAACAGAAAATGCATTCTTTTAACAGTCCATTATTCATTAATTTTTGCGACAGTCAGTTATTCTCGGGGTGTACAGAGCAACAGAAAATACATTCTTGCGACAGTCAGTTATTCTTGCAACAGCCAGTTATTCTTTTAACATGCTTAATTTTTGGCAAGTTAAAAATTTCTGACTGCTTTAAAATTTTGGAGTCCACAGTCCAGTAGGATGCATGGTGTTGGTGTGTACTAGAGCAATAGATGGACGTTTCAAGCTGCGTCTGTGCAGCAATTTTAGCAGTCAACTCAAGAAACTATGCTTGATTTTCAACCCAACAACCCACAACGTGCATGCACGTTCACCATAGATCTTGATAAATAGTCAAACTTTGTGCTGGCATATACTACTCCATGATGGACAGCTATTAGCATCAAAGCCGTATGGATTGATTTTTTTTTCTAAACTTTAATCCATAACGTGGGTTGCTGGATGAAGGGCCTCACATGCATGCTTGGTCCAAGCAGCTTGACTAGGGGACATAATAGAATTAACTACTATGCAAATCTTGATTATAGGCCTGGCAATTTTGATTAACAATTGGTTGAAGTTGTGAATCATCGAGGCCGCGCATGAACTTCCATTATCTACCAAAACATGGCATTAGAAAATGGATATACGAATACAACGGTACAACAAAAGGGATATACGTGACCTGCTATACAATTAGAGCCCTCAGACCTGCGTTTTCAGATCTCATCCACACACAAATGCTCACAGGGAGAGGTCGGGAGAGAGAAGCTCAATCGACACCGATGGAGTCCACGGCGGTGAGCATCGGCAAGTCCGTGCTGAAAGGAGCGCTTGGATGCGCCAAATCCGCCATCATGGAGGACACGGCCATGGAGCTCGGAGTCCAACACGACAAGGCCTTCATCACGGACGAGCTGCAGATGATGCAGTCTTTCCTGATGGTGGCACACGATGATGAGCAAGATGACCACGTCAACAAGGTGGTCACGACCTGGGCGAACCAGGTCCGCGACGTCGCCTACGACGTCGAGGATGGCCTCAAGGACATCGTCGTCCGCATCCACGGGCAATCCTGCTGGGGAATCCCTCGCACACTCCTCGACCGGCGCCATGTCGTCGAGCAGATGAAGGAGTTGCGTGCCAAGGTGGAGGACGTGAGCCAGAGGAATGCATGCTACCGCCTCATCGACGGTGCGTCCAAAGCTCCCGACCTCTCCATCAACACCGGCGCTGCTGATGCCATGCTCGGCGTTGATGAAGCAACAAGACATGCCATGAATCAGCATGGATCAAGACCAGTGATAGATCTCGCCCAGCTGATCGTCAGGGATGTCCCGGGCTCGGGCTCGGGCTCGGGCTCTGGCCAAATTGGAGTGATCGGAGTGTGGGGAACAAGTGGCACCGCTGGGCATACCTCCATCATCCTGGAGGCCTATGACAATCCAGCCATAAAAGTGCAATTTCCATGCCGCGCGTGGGTCAGAGTGACGCGGCCTTTCCAACCCCAAGAGTTTGTCCAAAGTATGGTGGAGCAGTTTCAAGAAACTTTTGTAGAGGTGGCTGATTCTCCTTTGGAGCTGGAGCTGGAGGAGGCAAAGCCGGGTCGAGAGTTGGCACGCCAAGACGGCGTGTACATCATCAACAAGAGGTACCTCATTGTGCTTACGGACCTATCCACCATGGAAGAGTGGCAGCAGATCAAGGCTTGCTTCCCTGAAAACAAAATGGGGAGCCAAATCGTAGTGTCTGCGGAGCGAGTTGAAGTTGCAAGCTTGTGTCCAGGCCAGAAAAGTATGGTTTCCAAGCTGAAGAAATTGTCTGCTGAGCAGACCATCTATGCTTTCCACCAGCAGGTACTAGCTAGTTCAATTTTGGAAATAGCTTTTTGTTATTCTTTCATCTTGCTCCAAATCATGGTTATACCGAGAAAGGCTTTCGCCCCGCTTTATATATAAAGCAAACCGCCACAGAGCACACATTTAATACCCTCATTTATTTGTTCTATAGTCACGCTAGCATTAGTATCCTACTATTATATAGATTAGATGCGTCTCTAGATATTAGCTGAAGTTTTTTTTTCTCTTTTAGACATATCACCGAAAATATGGGCCAGTAAACACCTGCGCAAAGCTAAATTATCTTGACGCGTTGTGGTCTTGTGGTACATCCCACGCAGATTAATTTGTGTGTTGCACAAGGTTAGCCAAGGTGGCCAACTGGGACCGTTGTGGAACTCCTCTTGATGACCCCGGTAACAGCCCCCTCACCAGAGACATATGCAACCTCCAAGATCAGTCACCAACCCTGTATTTCTTATTGATGCCACTGCACCGTTCCATTGGAGAGGTTGCCATGTTGGGATGGGTATGCTGCCATCTAGTGTAGTACATGGATAATGTTGTGATGGTTTGATAAATTTGAAAAAAAAAAGGCAGCGGTGCATGTAGCTCCCGCTTGCGCAGGGTCCGACCACTTTGGGTCTATTGTACGCAGTCTTTCCCTACATTTCTATAAGATGCTGTTTCCAGGACTTGGCGGCAGCTTTACCACTGCGCCAAGGCTCCCCTTCATAAATTTGAAATTACAAGAACAATTTTGGCATACCTATTGCTAATATGTAAATGAATTTCATGTTTTCTTTGGTCATGTGAGTGCGATGTTTTTCATTAACTTTATATTCTGTTGTAGTATTGCTCAACTTTTGACATGATTCAAGAATAATTGAAGTCCATGGTCATGTATGTTTTTCTTTACTAATTACTCACCCGCTTTCAGAATTTCTTGGCAAAATCAAACGTGATGTGAGCAAAACTGACTTGTATACATGCCATTTGATCTTGATTTAAGGTCCATTGTGACTTTAATATTGTTGTCTAGCTTAGGACATATATATGTGTTGAACAGATGCATATTATTATTTCGAGTGATTTATAGTTGAAAACGTGTCTTCTGTTTGTGTTCAGAGCTTTCAAGACACAACATATTCATCAAAGGCAACGTCGAGCTTAGTGTTACACCACACCATTGAGAATGAGATACAAAAAGGCCAATCTTATTCTGAAGATGATGACATGACAATGATCCAAGAGAGCCTCACACACACCAGTAATGTGCTAGGTCCTGTAGAAGAATTTCAGCTTATTGGGCGGGAGAAAGAAATATCTGATATTATTGAATTGATTCTAGAACACTCTGGCACCCAACAACAAAATCAGGTCATTGCAGTGTGGGGAAAGGGTGGTGTTGGGAAAAGCACTCTGATCAATGATATTTACCGTAGCCAAGAGGTCAATCAAATGTTTGAAAAGCATGCCTATGTCACAGTCTTGCAACCTTTCAAGCTTGAGAGGCTCATTAGCAGCTTAGCATTTCAACTAGATGCAAGGAAAGTTGCTTCAACGAAAGTTGCAGACTTTACTAGAGTGTTGGACCGGTGTTTACAAGAAAAGAGTTGCTTGATTGTTCTTGATGACCTCTCGTCTACCATGGAATGGGATATAATATTGCCATGTTTGCTGGCAATGAATAGTCCAAGCTTGGTTATTCTGATAACCACAAGGCATGAGGATATTGCTAAGCATTGTTGCAAAAACACAAAGTGCATACGCTTGCTCAATGGTCTAAATGAAAAGGGTGCTTGTGACCTCTTCACAGAAAAGGTACTGATAGAATACTACCCATATTATTCACTTTCTTAATTGCAAAAATATATAGTTCCCTTTATCTAGATCTTCGAAGGGTCATATTTCAGATTAGCATACTGTAAGCACAACACAACCATCCCCCTTTACAAGAGATAATTCAGAGTGGGTTGCAAGAACGTAAATTCGGCTATCATGTTGTAGGGCAATATTTAGGAATCATATACATTGACATGCTAGGTGTGAAACCAAAATACTGATTACATGAACCCATTTCCCGAGTTAGGCCAGGTTAGCTAGCATTAGAATCAAGCTGGCAAATTCCATGACTTCACTACTTCCCTTACCAAATTATATGGGAACAATGTTTTGAAAGAATCATGTAACTATAATGAATACAATTTAATCATTTTTCCATATTTTTGAAACTACGTGCTCTCCAAACAGGTTGGTTTATGTACATGGTGCTAGAAAAGTACTTCTCCTTTTCCCCTTTTGTACAAACTGAGCCAAATAACATAAGCATCTTTCCAAGAATTACTAAAAAAAATATACATATAGAGAATGGATGGAAACATGCGTTGATGTTAAATTTGGTACAAAGTATGTTTGGGTGATGAACATGATAAGTATAACTCAACTTGTATTATAATAACAGATAGTGTTTCATATTTCAGTTTTAGAATTCGTACATACAGAACTATGTCCTAGTCACTCCAATTAAAAAAATAGATAATGAAAGAAATATTTCTAATTGCATTCCTGATGTTTATTACCAAGTCAATAGAAAACATAGCCTATTGCGTACTAGCCACCCAAACATGCACATGATAGACAAAAAAATAAACTCTGTACACTAGTTTCCATACACCTGACTCATCTTAATTACACAGTGGTCAAAACTAATTATATGTTAACCAATTGCAGGTATTTAAGGATAAAGCCACAGATTTGACTAAGCATTATCCTGAATTGGTTGAACCCGCAAATCTGATCCTAAAGAAGTGCAATGGACTTCCCCTTGCGATACTCACCATAGGTGGATTTTTGGCGGCACAACCAACAAAAACTGTCGGGGAGTGGATGAAACTGGATCGATGTATCAGTCTGGAGAGGGAGATGAATCCAAAGTTTGAGGGTGTAAAAACAGTGCTTCTGAAAAGTTATGATGGCCTACCCTATTACCTCAAGTCCTGCATCTTGTACTTATCCATCTTCCTTGAAGATCACATAGTTAGCCGGAGACGTTTGGTGTGCCGATGGGTTGCAGAAGGTTACTCAGAGGATACATCCACGGCCAAAAGATACTTCATGGAACTTCTAGAGAGAAGCATGATATTACCAACTCAGATTTCACTTTGCAGCATACAAGGAACTAACTCATGTCAAGTACATGATCCGATCCGTGATATCATCATAGAAAAGTCAATGCAGGAAAATCTTGTTTTCAGGCTGGAGGAAGGATGCAACTCAAACAACCAAGGCACATTCCGTCACCTTGCCATAAGCAGTAATTGGGATGGAGACAAAGGTCAGTTTGAGGCCACCATGAAGTTGTCATGTATACGGTCATTGACGGTGTTTGGCGAGTGGAGGCCATTTTATATTTCTGACAAGATGAGATTTCTTCGTGTGTTGGACCTCGAAGGAACTGAAGATCTAGCCGATCATCACCTTGAGCACATTGGGAATCATCTTCATCTGAGATACCTTTCTCTAAGAGGGTGTGAAGGGATATATTACCTGCCAGATTCAGTGGGTAACCTGCGACAACTTGAGACACTAGACATCAAAAATACAAGAATAACAAGGTTGCCAAGAACCATCGCCAAGCTTAGCAAGCTATGTCAACTGAAAGCTGGCAATGAATTCTATATCGGAGAAGAACGACCATCACTAGCATGTTGTGTACCTTTCGCTTCTTGTTGCGCGATGGTCATACAAGCTTATGCTGTTAAGGTGCCAGTAGGGATCGGGGAACTGAAATCCCTGAACACACTGCGATGTGTGCACCTTGAATGGGAAAATGCCATCATACAAGAGATAGGAGGTCTCACCAACCTCCGCAAGTTAGGAGTGTTTGGCATTGACAGGGGTAATGGCCCGGAGTTTTGTTCAGCCATTTCAGGTCTTGGCCGCCTTGAATCTTTGTCAGTGCGGTCAGAGGTATGGGATTTATGTGACATCTTGAATGGCATGTCCTCGCCTCCAGAAAATCTCCGGAGCCTCAAGCTTCTCGGTTGGATGGATGAACTGCCGCAATGGATCAAGGTGCTCCAGAATTTGGTGAAGATTAAGCTGGAATCCACCGAGGTGTCTATTAACGATGAAGACATGCGAATCCTTGGGAACCTACCAAACCTATCCATTCTGTCTATCATGGAGAAATCGTTCCAGAGTGCACTACCTATCACTTTCCATAGTGGCCTTTTCAGAAGCCTCGTGAGGCTCGAGCTTGTTTACATGGACGTGGAGGTCGGATCGTTGGAGTTTGAGGCATCATCGATGCCCAAACTCGAGGTGCTGAACCTGCGACTTATCGATTGTGAAATCAGCTTTTCTGGACTGGAATTTATCCCGAGCATCAAGGAAGTGCGGCTCTTGGTCGTCGTTACCCCAACACTCATCGCACGAAAGGAAAATATGACCGAAGAAGAAGCAGAAGAGGAGGCAAGACACAGGGAAGACAAAGTCAAGGCAGACATGAGGAAGCAGCTCGCCAACAATGAAAACTGCCCCATTATGAACGAGCTAGGTCCACAAATTGTTTTCTGAACCTACTATGCTGCATAGTAGATTCAACCCGCGGGCTTATGTCGGCGAGGGGTCTCGACTTGTTGGCCTACTTGCCAGTGTGTTTCTTTATGTTCCAGTTTAGGCAGCGGTTTCATCTTATGTTGTGTAGTTTCTGAGTTTTAAGTTCATGTGTAATTGTTCATTTCATTTTCCTTGAACTGGCCTTGGGCAATAACTTTGTAACTGGACATCACTTCTACTTTGGCTTGCCATTACCTCTGTGTACTTCTTCTTCGACCATATTTTTCGACAAATGTAATTCATGAACCTCATCAACTTGTTACCATTTGTTCAGAAGAATGCTTCATTATAGATGGTTCTGCATGCCTAGATGTTCATTAGAGATGATTCTGCCTAGATGATTCCTGAACCTCATGAACTTGGTAGACCATGTAATGTCACTCATGTACTACTGAAGCGCCATTAATTTGACACTACAAAAGTTCAGTATGGTAATTGCCACTCAGTTACCACTGAAACACCATTAAGCTAAGGGTACACATTGTCCTAGCTGGTTCTGACTAGATGTTCATTGTCAATCAACATTTATACATGTGTGACATGCATCTGGAATGATTCAGCTTAGCTACCATACACAGATTTCCCGATTGAAAGGAGAATCGACAGAACACGACTGACCGAACTTGCTGCTCCCGGCTAATTAACTACGCGGAGGTGGTTCTCTCCATGCTATTGGTCCTCGCGTTCTCCCGCATCTTCTCAACGATGTGCCGGCCCTTCTCCTCCACCTGCCGCCGCTTCTCCTCCAGCTTGTCCCCCATCTTCTTCCCCAGGTCCATCATCCGGCTCCGCCTCCCGCTCTTCCGCTTTGCATCATCTCCAACAGAGCCCGCTGCTGCCGCCACCGCCTGCTGCTGCTGCTGCTGTTCCCCCGCGGGTATGATGGCCCTCAGGGAGGTGTACGGTGGGGATCCCGCCCTGCTCTCCGATGAGTCTGCCTGGAGCTTCTCCGTGGCCAGCAGCGGTTTCCTCGGCTCGTCGGAAGCGTCCGGGTGAGGAGGAGAGGCGGTCTCAGCCAGGAGAGACTGCGCATGAGATGCTTCTGCAGGAGGGTCTTCGGCTGACTCGTCGATGGATTTCAGGGACTCCTCGCTCCCGGCTGAGGAAGCAGGCAGACTTGGTGCTCTGCTTTTGCTGATGGCATCCTCCTTGGGACCAGCTTCCTCAGGATGGGTTGGTGTGGCGGCTGCGACATGGCTTTTGGCCTCGGTGGGTTCGTGGTTGAGCCAGATATAAGGTCCCTCCTTGCGGGGCACCCAGTCGTCCTTCTCTGCCAGCATCCCTGGAATGGAAATGCATTCACAGTTTGGAAGCACCAAGCTATCACGGAGCGAAACCTGACACAGCATGGTGTGTTTCGCTGTTAGACATGCAAGTCAGCAAAGGAACAACATGTTCAGAGGAAGGTCGTGTTGTTTACCTTGATTCTGTTACCTATAAATGACGCGATGCGACTGTTGGTAATTTTCCTGTCTCCGACGGAAGATTCCAAGTCCCACTCCAGTTCAGGCATAGATGTGAATCCATACCAGAGTTGATCCGACGGAGGGGGCTTCAGATGTATGCGCAAGGTACCTCTAAAGGACGTGATTTTTATCGCCAGAGAAAGTGGAACCTGCAAGAAGAATGTAACGGCACATTTGATCTTAAGCTTTTGACATTTCTGTATGCGTCCATAAGAATACATAGGTAAAACACATGAATGGCGAATCAGGAGACAACGAGGAGAAGAGCAAACCTGTGAGACATGATCGGCTATTGAGTGCAACATATTTTTCAACCTTGATATATATGTTGATGTCCATCCAGTGCTCTTGGACTGACTAGCATCTGAAACAAAAGACCATAATGTACATACAATCAACATCGATGGATCATAATTTGAGCCCTTTTTATTAATATGATGTTTTGTTAGAATCATCAAGAAATAATAAATGCAGATACACGAAACCAGTATTTCCACATTGCATAGGAATACTCCTCTAATACAAAACTGTTAACCTAAGTTCTGATGCAAGCCTGAAATCATAAATCCTAGCAATGTCTATCTGAAGTCTGCTACAGGTATATACAAAACCAACATAGGGAACTAACATGTCAAAGACTCTGAATATAGGAGTTGATCAGGACATTTTGCAGAAAGACAATGGCTCTCTTATCCTCTTAAGGATCATTCGGTCATTCGGTAGAACAAGCATAGACAAAGACTTCCAAGGAAGAATATAAAGTTTAAGCAAACCTGCTTCGTCTTTTCCTTCCACTGAAGAAACTGAGTTCTGTGAACCTCTAAACTGGTTACCATACTGCTCAATACTCTCAAGAAGCTCTGAGTCAACCTCCCCATTAGAGTCTGTTCCGAAATTGGTTTTCATGAGGTCCTTTTGTAACTCTGGTTCCTCAACCTCAAGCCTCGTTTCAATGTCCAACAATATTCCGCCTGAATATTCAAAATCAACTTCAAAGGCCCACAGCTCATTTAAATCCAGTGGAAGAACTCTCATCGCATGCACATAAGGTGGAAGTTTTCCAAGGCTGAACTCCGTAAGTGTAATTTCACCCACATAAGCTGGGGTCCTCATGCTTGATAATGTTCGCTGTACAAATGGGAATCATGAATAAACAAAAAGGAAAGAACACACCAACAGATTTCTTGAACATTAGCAGTATAATCTAACCTGAATACGTGCTTTGATGGCCTTGTTTATCTCATCACTCATTTGAGCATCGAAAAAGAGCCGTGAGGATAGAAGGTTCCAACAGAGTGTACCTTCATCCACAACTTTATCATCTGCATTTACATCAGGAAAAGCTAGAAGCTGTCCAGTGTGACTCGAAGCAACAGTTGGGACACTGGGTTTTGCTGTATCTTGTGATGAGCTGCTACTGAACTTGTCCTCTTGCGGACCTAGTAAGGATTCAATAAATGGTGCACCCTGATAGCTGCGTATTTTATCTAACATCTTCCTTTCACCTTGTGTGGATGAAGTAGCACTTGTTTTACCCTCCACGGGAACCTTTGTAGATGCCTTCTTTGCTAGTTTTTTGAGGAAAAGACGGACTTTGGAAGACCCATCCGTCTTTATTTCACTGTCCATAACCTCATGATCCTCAGCAGAAATTGCTGTCGGCTTTAGGAAACACGGGTATTCGGCATTTAATGATGATATGTAATTACCGAACTCTTTGCTCAACTTAGCATGCCAATTCAATTTCTTCTTGTCAGCAGTAGCTGCAAGACGAAGTGCTTTACACCATGATTCCTTCTCCCATGAAGTCTCAGCATAAAGAAAGCACACCTTGCTTCCATTATAGATGTCAGATTCCTGGCTTTCCACTTTTATCGGATACCTCTTAGTCCTGAAAATAAGCAACAGTAGCACAATCACATATAGGTTAAGCATAATATTCTACCAGCTGTAGCCAAACAGCTTGATGAAAGGCACATAAAGTTGCTTGTCAAATACTTCTACTTGTCCTCTAAAATAGATTTCGTTCTTCCCTTCATCAAAAAACTTATGTACTTAATCTTTAGCTGATTGTAACATGTATGATTTACCTTTGAACCAAGACATTCAATGCAATTCATCAAATATACTTCTCAGATTTGTTTGGTACTCCCTACTCGTCCAAGAAAAGAATGTATCTAGATGTATTTTAGTTGTAGATACATCCATTTTTATCCATTTTTGTGACAAGTAATTCCGAACGGAGGGAGTACTTAATAAGGCAAGCTCAAACTTAAATAGCTATTGTCTCAAAAAAATATTAACTAGCTTCACATTTATTTACACCTAGAAAAAGATGAATGATAATTTATTGATCACAGGTAAGCATTTTCATTTGTCTGGAGCACTTACCATTTGCGCGAGGACATGCTTGAAGCAGAAACAGCAACGATCGTGCAATTCAAAAGCTCAATTGTAGTTTCAGGGCCATCAGGACCAGACAAAGTAAGTGAGTGCCCTTTGATTTTAGCCGATTTCTTTGCAGGAAAAACCTCCACAATACTCTTCTTTTCCTTTGTCTCTTTGGGACCACCACTTGATAAGCGCTCATTACTAACTTTCGGTAGCTTTTCTGGCTCTAGTATCCACAGAGAGCCCTGTCAATATATGGCAGCAACGTAAGTAGGCTTGATCATTAGCGATAAAACATACAAAAGCTAAATGAAAAGCAATTTGATGAGAACTGAATGCAATGTTAAGTAAGCCCTTCACTGGCCAAATTCATTTTGCATATTTTGTCTTCAACCATCTTATTCACAATCTAAGACGGATAGAACATATTCATAAATACAGCCCTTGCCTGGACAATAGAAATTAATAAACAATGTGTTTATAAAGAAAAAGGAATATCACGATGGTAACATAGTGACAGGCAAAGATGTATTGTTAAGAACACGATAAAGCTAGTATTATTGCGTCTGACTAAGGTCAATCCATATGTATATTGGGTCAACAGTGGCAATGGGACTTAACCAGTTCTGATAATCAGAGGCAAATTGCTTATAATCATGGTAAAGCCTCTTAAGTAGGTATCCTACTCTTAGAGTCCTTGACATAATAACCAAAGGACTTCTGTACTCTATTACACGTGCATCCCCAAATCGCCTAACCTGAGTCATTCCATTCTTCACATTAAAATTAGTGGCAAGAGCATCTAGGAGACACCATCCAACAGAGACATAAAATGCATCCTTAAGTGTACTGCTTCCGAGTTCTGACACTGCTACACCTAACAGCTACGCATGCTAAAGGATAATAGCATCACAACCCCAAGGTGCAAGTCACAGTCAGAAGCCATTAAAAATCCTGGGAATCTAACTAGTAACCACATATTACACAGTGGCAATTCCCACTCATGGACTACATGTTTGTTTTAGTCACAACTGGGACTACACATAGTGATGCCAAAATCGAACAACAGTTTAACCTGAGAAGGTGACACCCAATTTCAACATGCTAAATAAAGATAAATACATCACAAGGGTTGCGATCACCATCAGAAGTAGCTCACTGAGCACTACCCAGGATACACCCAGACATTCGAAAATAAACAGGTGGAATTCATAAATACTCCCTCCGTCCCAAAATAAGTGACTCAACTTTGTACTACTAATTTTGGGACGGAGGGAGTAGCAAACTGCGGACAGCGCATACAAGCATCTAGCATGAAGTACATTGGCGCCGTGGATCTACAAGCGGAACTCTGGCCACATACCCCTGTCTAATTTGGCCAGCTGAGCCACTATAACAGGAATGCACAGTGCAGTTAGTCCTCCAGGTCAATATTGAACAGCAAAAGCAGCCCAGGTCTCCCCCAATTTCAACCACCGCAATTGGGGGAGGAAGAACTAGTAGCACGAATGCGCACTGTTGCTTCCCCCAATCGACAGCAATCCAACTATCCAAGCGAAGCTAGTAGTACCAGCTACGCCCGACCCTTGGAACTCGCGAATCCGACTTATCTAAAGAGCGGAGCGGAAGCCGGCAGCTGATCCCTAGCCCCCGCCGCATCTGCGCGGAGCTCCGGAGCAGTTGCCGCCGCGCACGAACGAATCGAGAAGCGGAGTAAGCTACGGCGGGGACGGGGCGCGTGTAGCGTGCTCCTCACCTTCTTCTCGCAGGGGAACGGCTGCTCGCCGGGGAGCTCCTGGTCGCCGTCGGGCGGGGCCGAGTTCGCGGCGGCCTCCTGGCGGCGGAGGAGGCGGCGCGCGGCCCAGAGCAGCGCGGCCGCCTCGGCCGCGGCCAGCGCGAGCAGGCCGAGGAGGAAGCCCCACAGGAACCCCGCCGAGGCCATCCTCCTCCCGGCGGCGGCGGGGGCGGCGTCGCCGGCGGGGGAGGGAGGGACTGGAGTGCGAAAAGGGGAAAGCGGCGGGTGCTCGCCGCGTGAGGAGGAGAAAACGGACGCAACGCGTGGCGTGGGGGGGAGCTGCGGAGGAGACGCCCTTTTTCTTTTCTTTTGCTTCCGGCCGCGCACCGCGTGGAGGTGCATGGCAGGTGGTTGGATGGTGGGGGATGACGTGTGGGCCCGGGGGTTGACGGGGCCCGAGTGTCGGTGGGTGGGTGGGCGGGGGGGCGGGCGCGGGTGGGGTGGCTCGGTTGCTTCGCCCCGTCGGCTTTGGAATTGGAATTGGAATGGAATTCCACGGTGGCTACGCGTTTTGTTCGTGGGCATGTGTGCGTGTACGTACGGATTGTGTACGTGTGTACGAGATGATCTCCCTGAGTATATCTGGCCATGGGCCGGGCCGGGCCGGGCCTAAAAAAGACCATGGCAGAAAACTGAGGCCCAGGTCGTCCCAGGCCCTACCATCAGGCCTACTTTTCAAGCCCAAGCCCGGCCCATCTGGTAAAAAGCCCTCAAAAGCCCTTAGGGCTTAAGGCCGTGGGTCGGGCCTCTTCCTTAAAATGCCAATATGCCAAGCCCAAGCCCACTAGGCCCTGCTGGTGGGCTCAAAACTTAGGCCCAAGCCCTGCCCACGAGCAAGACCATCGGTCCTAGGCCCTGGATTTTAGGGCCGGGTCTGGGTGGGCCGACAGGACCGGGACTGAGATGGCCAGGACTATCCCGGAGTATACCTGGCCACGGGATACCCGGCCCGACCTTGCCCATGGGCTGGGCCTGGGCCTAGATTTTGAGCCCGATGCCCTGGCAGGGCCGGGCTTGGGCTTGCCATTTTTGCAATTTAAGGAAGAGGCCTGGCCCGTGGCCCGACGGGTTTTTTGATTGATGGGCCAGGCTTGGGCCTTGATACTAGGCCGGGCCAGACTTGGGCCTCGATACTAGGCCGGGCCAGGCCTGGGCCTACGTTTTCCTGCTTCGGGCTTTGTTAGGTCCGGCACGAGTTATGGCCGCGTATATCTATGAGCTACGAGTTTTGAACATGGGCGTCCTATCATTAACTCTCTTTTTGACCCAAGGCCCATGTTCAAAAAGACGTTTTGTACATGGGCGAGTTGTGGGAGGATGTCAAGGCTCTCGTGCGCCATGCAGCCGGCAAGGACATGATGTAACCGCTCTGGACTGGGATGTTTTGTAGTCTCTAGACTGGGAGTTGTTGTAGAAAACTAGGTTGATTTTTTCCAACCTGATTATTTGATATGTGTGGTGCTGTAATGGGCTTGATGCCTGACGTTTTTTCTCGGCCAGTATTTCTTCACGGGCTGTGCTAACGAACGGTGGGCCTGTTGGGCCTGTATTATGCCGGTATTTCTTTGTCAATTTGTCATCAAGTGAAATCTAGGGAACATAAGTTATCCTCATGTATCTCGGGTGATTTTTGCAACTTATCACATATTGTTGATAGTGTTGGAAATATGCCCTAGAGGCAATAATAAAAGGATTATTATTATATTTCCTTGTTCATGATAATTGTCTTTTATTCATGTTATAATTGTATTATCTGGAAATCGTAATACACGTGTGAATACATAGACCACAATACGTCCCTAGTGAGCCTCTAATTGACTAGCTCGTTGATCAACAAATAGTCATGTTTTCCTGACTATGGACATTTGGATGTCGTTGATAACGGGATCACATCATTAGAAGAATGATGTGATGGACAAGACCCAATCTTAAGCATAGCACAAGATCGTGTAGTTCGTTTTGCTAGAGCTTTTCCAATGTCAAGTATCTCTTCCTTAGACCATAAGATCGTGTAACTCCCGGATACCGTAAGAGTGCTTTGGGTGTACCAAACGTCACAATGTAACTGGGTGGCTATAAAGGTGCACTACAGGTATCTCCAAAAGTGTTTGTTGGGTTGACACGGATCGAGACTGGGATTTGTCACTCCGTATGAGAGAGGTATCACTGGGCCCACTCGGTAGTGCATCATCATAATGAGCTCAAAGTGATCAAGTGTTTGGTCACGGGATCATGCATTGCGGTACGAGTAAAGTGACTTGCCGGTAACGAGATTGAACGAGGTATTGGGATACCGACGATCGAATCTCGGGCAAGTAAAATACCGATTGACAAAGGGAATTGTATACGGGGTTGTTTGAATCCTCGACATCGTGGTTCAACCGATGAGATCATCGAGGAGCATGTGGGAGCCAACATGGGTATCCAGATCCCGTTGTTGGTTATTGCCCGAGAGCCGTCTCGGTCATGTCTGCATGTCTCCCGAGCCCGTAGGGTCTACACACTTAAGGTTCGGTGACGCTAGGGTTGTATGAATATGAGTATGCAGCAAACCGAATGTTGTTCGGAGTCCCGGATGAGATCCGGACGTCACGAGGAGTTCCGGAATGGTCCGGAGGTAAAGATTTATATATGGGAAGTCTTATTTTGGTCGCTGGAAAAGTTTCGCACTTTATCGGTATTGTACCGGGAGTGCCGAAAGGGGTCCGGGGGTCCACCGGGGGGGTCCACCTGCCCCGGGGGGGGCACATGGGCTGTAGGGGGTGCGCCTTGGCCTATATGGGCCAAGGGCACCAGCCCCAAGAGGCCCATGCGCCTAGAGATCAAGGAGAGGGGAGAGTCCTAAGAGGGGAAGGCACCTCCGAGGTGCCTTGGGGAGGATGGACTCCTCCCCCCTCTTGGCCGCACCCCTTCCTTGGAGGAAGGGGCAAGGCTGCACCCTCCCCCCTCTCTTGCACCTATATAAAGGGAGGGGAGGGAAGGGGCAGCCGCACCCAGAAGCCCTGGCGCCTCCCTCCTCCCTGCAACACCTCCTCCTCCTCCCGTAGTTGCTTAGCGAAGCCCTGCCGGAGTTCTGCTGCATCCACCATCACGCCGTCGTGCTGCTGGATCATCATCAACCTCTCCTTTCCCCTTGTTGGATCAAGAAGGAGGAGACGTCATCCGCTCCGTACGTGTGTTGAACGCGGAGGTGTTGTCCGTTCAGCACTAGGTCATCGGTGATCTGAATCACGGCGAGTACGACTCCATCATCCCCATTCCATTGAACGCTTCCGCACGCGATCTACAAGTGGTATGTAGATGCAATCACTCTCCCATGACTCGTTGCTAGATGAACTCATAGATGGATCTTGGTGAAACCGTAGGAAAATTTTTAATTTTCTGCAACGTTCCCCAACAGGTATACCTTCTACTTAAGATCCGAGGGCAAGATTTGTGTTGCCAAGAATGGATCCTTTCTGGAAAAGGATGTCACACCCTAGCTAGTTCATGCATTAGAGTGTTGCATCATGTCTATTTTTCTCAACAGAAACTTGAAATGGGGATGACAGAACCCCCAGCCCCCTCTGAATCCAACTAGGGTTTACTAAAAATATTTTCAATGAACCTGAAATGCCCTTCTAAAATGCCCATCATTTTTGTCTTGGTTCAGAACCTCTGCCAAAAGTGATGCACAATTTTCTAGGTCATCCTAAGGTCTTTGAATTAAATCATAAGTATTTGAATTTGGGCATTTAAAATTTATAAAAACATTTTAATGCTCAAATAATCCCAAACTAAAATGTTCCATGTTGGAAATATTCCAACTAAGGACCATGAGCAGTTTGGGAAATTTAGGAGTTGTCTAGGAATTTTTAATAAGTCCACAAACCTACAGAATAAATAAAAACAGAAAAAAGGGGAAAGTCTTACCTGGCGCCACCTAGCAGGCCCACCTGCCGGCCCAGCCCAGCCACCGCTCCAGCGAGCTGCTTGGCTTGGCCAGGCAGGCAGGCAGGTGCTCGACGGCGGCCGCAGCGTGCGCCACACAGCTGCCCGTCGCCCTGCTTCCCCCTCTCGCCCCCCTGTGACCTTGGATGAGCTCCACGTCGTGCCCCGAACCCCCTAGACACTCTCACTCAGCCCCAGCTCCTCTCCCTCGCTCTCCCACGCCATGGCCGACGCCACCGCCGCCGCACCCTCGCCATAGTCGCGCTCTCCGTCAACCCCACGCCGCGCCACCTTGTCCAGGAGCTCCGCCACCCTCCTCTCCTTCGAGCTAGTCGAGCCCCGAGCGCTCGCGTGCCCCGAAGCCACCACACTGACCTCGACCGAACCGCCATCGCCGGAGATCCCCTTCACCGTCGCTGCCGCACCAGCTCATCTCCGACGGCGTCGCCTGCTTCCTCAAGACCGCTGTGAGCCTGGCTACCTCCTCCCCCTTCCCTTTCTCGCTCTCGTGCACCACCACGAGAACACGTAGCTCACCCGCACGCGCCACCGCGGAGCTCGTCGCCGACGTGTCTCCGGCTAACCACCGACCACCCCACCATGTCTAACGCACTCACCGCGTCCCCAGGGGCCCAACGCACATCTCCACGCGCCTCGCCGTGCCCCCTAGCATCGATTTCGACCTCGGCCGAACTCCGGCGACCGCCAAAGTCGTCGCCGGCGACGTTTCCGGCCACCCCGAGCTCAACCACCACCACCAATAGCTGCGGCTCGGTTCCAGCTACGCGTAGATGCCCTCCGCCGCCCATTTGGTCGCCGGAATGCACAAAATCACTCGCGCCGCCGTGTTCGGCCTCGCCGGCGGCTAGACGCTGGTGTGTTTGACTTTGACTTTGACTAGGGTGGGTCCAGGTTGACCCCCTGAGCCTATGACAAGTGGGGCCCCCTCTGCTAATTAACCCAGATTAGTTTAAACTAAATTTAGTTAGTTAATTAACTACTGACATGCGGGACCCACTAGTCAGTTTGACCTGGACCGTCCTGTTGACTTGCTGAGGTCAGCATGACATCATGCTGATGCAGTAATCCTTTTCTGGAATTAAAATAAATCTAGAATGATTTATAAATTTCAGAAAATACCCCAAACTTCAAAAAATCATAGTAAATCAACCATAGCTCCAAATGCAAAGTTTTATATATGAAAAATGATCAGAAAAATCCAATCTATCCATCTGTACTACTTTCATGCATGTTTAAGCAAGCTAACCTGATGTTTAGAGCAGAATTAGATAAAGCACTTATAAGGGCCATGTATGAGTTTGAAACTTGAATCTTTGATTCAAAATGGTTCAAACCCATCTGGTTTTAGTTGCATTAGCCTAACACACTCATATTGCCATGATTCATGCATGCATCATATTGTTGCATATTGTTTGGTAATGTTGTGTATCGGTGCTCTTTGCGGTGGGTTCTGCTTCCGAGGAGTACCACGATTACCCTAGCGAAGAACAATATCAGTGCATCAACCCATCAGGCAAGCAACCAACCATTTCATCATATCGATACAATCCCATGTTCTCGCTCCTGCTCTCTTTTACTGCATTAAGACAACGCGTTTCAAACTGCTGTATGCTACGGTAGTTGAACCCATTTCCTCTGCATGACCTGTCATTGCCACAGTAACTAGATGAAACCCACTAGCATGTGTAGGAGTTGATTGAGCCATGTGTATGTGTTGTTCCTACCTTGCTATGCCTGCTATGCTTAGAGTCATGTCAGGTCTGGTTCATCTGGGTGATGGGCTAGAGTGAAATGATCATGTCAGTAATGAGAGTGATGTGGTGAACACGATTTGGTAAAGGTATCGATGAAAGGCCATGTAGGAGTACATGGTGGGTTGTTTCATTGAAGCCGACCTTAAGCACTGAGATCTGTATGTGTGATTTAAGATACAGCTACTACCATGCATTGGGCCCTGAAATATGACCCCGCTCGACTTCTTATTCACTCTAGTCCTCTGTCCAGGAGTTGCAAGTAGTTTCTGGTGTTTGTAGTTTACTGGAGGCCGTGGACAGCGCTGACCCGCGGGGTGGGCTGTGATGCGGTAGGTACGTGGCCGGGAATACCGGGCACCCGTTAGGTGTCACGGAACCCTGTACACATCGTTCGGGGCCGTATGGGAAACCTCGGCCGGACTCCCTGCGGATGGAACCTGGATAGGCGATAAACCTGGACTAGAGACTTAGGTGTTTAGGTAGGTCGTGGTCTACACCCACGTCGGCTTTCGCTTGAAGTCTGCCGAGCACATGTCGTGTGCAGACGCTAAGTGGTGGAAACATGTATGAAGAAGTACACCCCTACAGGGTTAACATTATCTATTCGAATAGCCGTGTCCGCGGTAAAGGACTGCTTGGTTACCTATACAGTTCATAGACAAGTAAATGGATACTACTAAAAATTTCAAGATAAGCGTGAGTGCCGAGGATGGCTCTTCCGTAGGATGACGGAGGTGGATCCTCGGTAGTGTATTGAGGTGGTGAGTAGTGGACTCGTGTGCGCAAAACCATTTTGAGTTGGTGTATCGTAGGATAGCTTAGACAAGAGTCAAAGCTGGCTTGCTGCAATAACCCCACCAACCCTTCTTGATAATGTGCATGTATGTAGGATCTGATGTAAGTCTTGCTGGGTACCTTTGTACTCATGTTGCTATAATCTACATTTTACAGAAGACGCTGCAACCCCTTCTGATGGGTTCTTCGTAGACGTTGACATCGATGAATAGGCTGGAGCCCAGGTGGTGACCCTGAGCTTGTGAAGGACCACGTAGTATAGCCAGGCTTTCTCAAGCCTCTTTTATTTTACTAGTTGTCTGTACTCAGACAAGTTACTTCCGCTGTTGGCTTGTATGTCTGTATGACATGAATGCTGGGTCGTGTGACCCGTACTTGTGTGTATGATATGTATGGCTCTCTGAGCCTTAAATAAAGTACTTGTGTTGTAGAGTCATGTTGTGATGCCTTGTTGTATTTGCACATATCGAGCATATTGTGTGTATGATTGAAATGCTTGGTATGTGTGGGATCTGACTATCTAGTTGTTTATTCTTAGTAGCCTCTCTTACCGGGAAATGTCTCCTAGTGTTTCCACTGAGCCTTGGTAGCTTGCTATTGCTCCGGAACACTTAGGCTGGCCGGCATGTGTCCTTCTTCGTTCCTGTGTCTGTCCCTTCGGGGAAATGTCACGCGATGGATACCGGAGTCCTGTTAGCCCGCTATAGCCCGGTTTACCGGAGTCCTGCTAGCCCAGTGCTACAGCCCGGATTCACTTGCTGATGACCGACACGTTCGTTGCTGGGTCATGTATGCATGTCCCTGTAAGTCTGTGCCACTTTGGGTTTACGACTAGCCATGTCAGCCTGGGCTCTTTACCATATGGATGCTAGCGACACTATCATATACGTGTGCCAAAAGGCGCAAACGGTCCCGGGCAAAGGTAAGATGACACTCGTGGGAATACCGTGCGTGAGGCCGCAAAGTGATATGAGGTGTTACATGCTAGATCGATGTGGCATCGAGTCGGGGTCCTGACAAAGGAGTTTCTCTCGAAAGGAGTAAGTTGGAGGAAAGTAGAACTCGATGAAGTACTACCTCTTGAACTGGAAAGTAGTGCAGCTCAGGAAAATGTTCCTGTGGTGCCTACACCGACTGGAGAGGAAATTAATGATGATGATCAAGGTACTTCGGATTAAGTTGCTACTGAACTTTGTAGGTTCACGAGGACATGTTCCACACCAGAGTGGTATGGCAACCCTGTCCTGGAAATCATGTTGTTAGACAACGGTGAACCTTCGAACTATGAAGAAGCGATGGCGGGCCCAGATTCCAACAAATGGCTAGAAGCCATGCATTCCGAGATAGAATCCATGTATGAAAACAAAGTATGGACTTTGACTGACTTTCCCGATGATCGGCGAGCGATAGAAAACAAATGGATCTTTAAGAAGAAGACGGACGCGGATGGTAATGTCACCATCTATAAAGCTCAACTTGTCGCTAAGGGTTATCGGCAAGTTCAAGGGATTGACTACGATGAGACTTTCTCTCCCGTAGCGAAGCTTAAGTCCGTCCGAATCATGTTAGCAATTGCCGCATACTATGATTATGAGATATGGCAGATGGACGTCGAAACGGCATTCCTTAACGGTTATCTTAAGGAAGAGTTGTATATGATGCAGCCGGAAGGTTTTGTCGATCCTAAGAATGCTAACAAAGTATGCAAGCTCCAGCGATCCATTTATGGGCTGGTGCAAGCATCTCGGAGTTGGAACATTCGCTTTGATGAGATGATCAAAGCGTTTGGGTTTATGCAGACTTATGGAGAAGCCTGCGTTTACAAGAAAGTGAGTGGGAGCTCTGTAGCATTTCTCATATTATATGTAGATGACATACTTTTGATGGGAAATAATATAGAATTCTTGGACAGCATTAAGGCCTACTTGAATAAGTGTTTTTCAATGAAGGACCTTGGAGAAGCTGCTTACATATTAGGCATCAAGATCTATAGGGATAGATCAAGACGCCTCATAGGTCTTTCACAAAGCACATACCTTGATAAGATTTTGAAGAAGTTCAAAATGGATCAGTCCAAGAAAGGGTTCTTGCCTGTATTGCAAGGTGTGAGATTGAGCTCGGCTCAATGCCCGACCACGGTAAAAGATAAAGAAGAGATGAGTGTCATCCCCTATGCCTCAGCCATAGGATCTATTATGTATGCCATGCTGTGTACCAGACCTGATGTAAACCTTGCCGTAAGTTTGGTAGGAAGGTACCAAAGTAATCCCGGCAAGGAACACTGGACAGCGGTCAAGAATATCCTGAAGTACCTGAAAAGGACAAAGGACATGTTTCTCGTTTATGGAGGTGATGAAGAGCTCGTCGTAAAGGGTTACGTCGACGCTAGCTTCGACACAGATCTGGATGACTCTAAGTCACAAACCGGATACGTGTATATGTTGAATGGTGGGGCAGTAAGCTGGTGCAGCTGCAAGTAGAGCGTCGTGGCGGGATCTACATATGAAGCGGAGGACATGGCAGCCTCGAAGGCAGCGCATGAAGCAATACGGGTGAAGGAGTTCATCACCGACCTAAGAATCATACCCAATGCGTCGGGGCCGATCAAACTCTTCTGTGACAACACTGGAGCTATGCCCTTGCCAAGGAGCCCAGGTTTCACAAGAAGACCAGACACATCAAGCGTCGTTTCAACTCCATCCGTGAAAATGTTCAAGATGGAGACATAGATATTTGCAAAGTACATACGGATCTGAATGTCGCAGATCCGTTGACTAAACCTCTTCCGCGAGCAAAACATGATCAACACCAGAACTCTATGGGTGTTCGATTCATCACAATGTAACTAGATTATTGACTCTAGTGCAAGTGAGAGATTGTTGGAAATATGCCCTAGAGGCAATAATAAAAGGATTATTATTATATTTCCTTGTTCATGATAATTGTCTTTTATTCATGCTATAATTGTATTATCCGGAAATCGTAATACACGTGTGAATACGTAGACCACAATACGTCCCTAGTGAGCCTCTAGTTGACTAGCTCGTTGATCAACAAATAGTCATGTTTTCCTGACTATGGACATTTGGATGTCGTTGATAACGGGATCACATCATTAGGAGAATGATGTGATGGACAAGACCCAATCCTAAGCATAGCACAAGATCGTGTAGTTCGTTTTGCTAGAGCTTTTCCAATGTCAAGTATCTCTTCCTTAGACCATGAGATCGTGTAACTCCCGGATACCGTAGGAGTGCTTTGGGTGTACCAAACGTCACAACGTAACTGTCTGACTATAAAGGTGCACTACAGGTATCTCCGAAAGTGTCTGTTGGGTTGACACGGATCGAGACTGGGATTTGTCACTCCAGATAATGGAGAGGTATCACTGGGCCCACTCGGTAGTGCATCATCATAATGAGCTCAAAGTGACCAAGTGTCTAGTCACGGGATCATGCATTACGGTACGAGTAAAGTGACTTGCCGGTAACGAGACTGAACGAGGTATTGGGATACCGACGATCGAGTCTCGGGCAAGTAACATACCGTTTGACAAAGGGAATAGTATACGGGGTTGCTTGAATCCTCGACATCATGGTTCATCCGATGAGATCATCGAGGAGTATGTGGGAGCCAACATGGGTATCCAGATTCCGCTGTTGGTTATTGACCGGAGAGCCATCTCGGTCATGTCTGCATATCTCCCGAACCCGTAGGGTCTACACACTTAAGGTTCGGTGACGCTAGGGTTGTATGAATATGAGTATGCAGCAAACCGAATGTTGTTCGGAGTCCCGGATGAGATCCCGGACGTCACGAGGAGTTCCGGAATGGTCCGGAGGTAAAGAATTATATATAGGAAGTGCTGTTTCGGGCATCGGGAAAGTTACGGGGTCACCCGGTATTGTACCGGGACCACCGGAAGGGTCCCGGGGGTCCACCGGGTGGGGCCACCTATCCCGGAGGGCCCCGTGGGCTGAAGTGGGAGGGGAACCAGCCCCTAGTGGGCTGGTGCGCCCCCCTGCGCCTAGGGTTGGAAACCCTAGGTGGGGGGGGGGGG